>NC_067492.1:4061479-4123979 GCF_947179515.1 Apodemus sylvaticus | reverse complement strand
GTGGCGCATGCCTGTAATCCCAGCACTCTGGAGGCAGAGGCAGGTTGATTTCTGAGTTTGAGCCAGCCTGGTCTACAGAGTGAGTTCCAGGACAGTCAGGGCTACACAGAGAAACCCTGTCTTGAAAAAAACCAAAAATCAAAAAAAAAAAAATCTTAAAAAGGCTGGACAGTGGTGGTGCACGCCTTTAATTCCAGCACTTGGGAGGCAGAGGTAGGTAGATTTCTGAGTTGGAGGCCAGTCTGGTCTACAGAGTGAGTTCCAGGACAACCAGAGTTATACAGAGAAACCCTATCTCGAAAAAAGAAAAAAGAAAAAAAGAAAAAAAAACCCCAAAAAACCGCACGCACACACACAAAATTCCTGCCAGCACTCATCTCTCTGCTGGTACAGAATTGACTATTGAAAATGCAGAGACATGCCTTAATACAATGTAAGGAAAGTTCACCCCAACATTGAGACAGGTTCCATTTTCAACACATATGTGCATGTATGTGCCCATGTGCACATATGTGTGTTCAAAAATGTTGTTTTGGTCATTTGAGGCTAGCAGTTGTCCCAGAGGCTTGGGGATCACCCTAACAGGTTATTCTGAGGCACAGGCAGGCACTCAGTGTTTGGAAAGACTTCTCTCTCTGGCTCTGCCTACCAGCTTGAGATCACTGTCTGGCTAGTGCAGTCACAGCAAAGCTTTTTCAAGACTCTCTGCATTTGCTTATATTCAGTGCCGTCACCAAGTGCCTAAGGCCAGAGACTTTATAAAGAAGAGAGGTATATTTGGTTCACAGCGAGTCTGAAAGTGCAGGGCCGGGATAGGCCCATTGTGTGGCCTCTGGTGAGGGACCCTGTGGCTCTATGACCACATTAAATGGTATTATATCACACAGAACAAATCACACGGTGATACAGGAAGCCAGAGAGTCTCAGGCTTGCTTTTTTATAGCAGTCTTCCAACAGTAGTGTAACATCAGACACTGGCATTAATACCTCCTGCAGGCAGCACCTGGGGCCTAGATACCTGCTGTACTGGGAAGTAAGAATGGTCTCACATAATACTGCTATACTGTGGAACTAAGTCTTTCCCACAACACCCTTACAGGAATAAAACAAATCTCACAGTTAGCACCTGGGAGAAGAAGAACTCAACAGGCATTGGCTGGGGCTGCTTTTGTGGGACACAGGGGCTTCAGCATTGGGGGGCTGCAGAGATGTCATGATGCTGCTCTGTTACAGCCTGGTGGGGGGGGGGAGAGAGACAGTGGATCTGTCAGAGTTTGTGTGGACAGGGCTTCCTGATGAAAGCATTCCAGGAAGAGGGGTCACAAGGGTTTAGGAACCGGGGTGTGAGCCAAGCCAGGAAAGGAAGAGCTGGGCCGTGAGGATGTTGGCTATCTGTGCGTTCTTGTTCATTCTGACCCACAGGGAAAACCGGTCACCCCTCTGGGTAAATGATAGTTGGAGTGTCTACAAAAGTTAGAAAATAAATAATGATTTGAATTGCTGAAAAGATTGCTCAAGGGGTGACTTACAGGACCGTCTTCAAAGACACTTCAATACAACCCACACTAAATTATCCTCAGAACTGCTGATCCCGAGAAAGTCCAACTCAGCCAAGAATCTGAGAGGAGATAGAGGGATGTTGTGATAATTTTTAATTAAGTATATCAATCATATAGGTTTTTTTTTATGTCTGATGCATTACAGACACTGTGGGGTGCTGGGCCCCCTTCTGGTCCATGTGGACTTTGGCCTTGGAGGGAGTGCCCCGCCTTCTCCCTTCCTAGGAGCTGACCCCCCAGGAACTCAGAGTGAGCTCTGTGTTACCCTGAGGTGGAATAGAAGAGACCAGTCTTGGTGCCCAGATCGTTTGATTCTTTGAGATGTTTTCCTTAGATGATAAGAAAAAATGATGTCCCAAGATTCTGGAACATGCTGTCTTGGGAGTGAGGACTCTCAGGGGAGGCCCAGGAGGGCCTCAGAACCTCTGTCTGGGCGACCGGCTGTGTGTTGATACCTATATTTAATAGTTTCAGAGGGACTTGTGCCTCAGGCAGTTCCATCCCTGGTGGGACCTCCAGCCAACGCCTGTGTCTTTTAATTCTCCGTTTTGGCTTATGCAGGATTTTCAGTGTTTCTGGGAGTTCTCTTGAAGGACAGCTAACTTACTTGAAAAGAAAGTCTCCTTTATTTTAAGGGAAGGAGAGTGAAGACCTTCTGTCTCCTTTATTCTTAACTATTGATGAATTCTTAAGGAAAGGAAGAAATGCATCAAAGGAGAAACTGGTGTTGCAGTTTCTCAACAAAGCCTCTTCCTTCCTGCTGGGACAGCTCCCCTCCTAGAGTGGTACAAAGGGGGTGGAGCTGAGACCACAGTTTGGGGGCGGAGCTTAGACAGGGCGGGGCGTGGGGGGAAACAGGGCTACTGTTAGAGGAGGGCTTCACACTTCCTGAGAAACCATGCTTTCCCAAGTGAGTAGTATACACACACACACACACACACACACACACAGCACCATTTGAGGCATCAACTTTATCCTCTTTCCAGGCAGCAAACATGCACCAAGGAGGGTGTACAGAATGGGAACAGCAGCCATGTTCTTTCTCCTGCCTTTCACAATGTATGTCTTCTCTCATGCTAAGTGTGCACCAAAGGGTCATTCTCCCAAAGCCAGCGGAAGTGAGAACCATGGTCCAGTATGTTGGACTCACTGCGGCGTGTCTTTTCGAGGATCCTACCTAGAAATGGCCTATACCCCCCCCTCTCTCTCTCACACACACACACACACACACACACACACACGCACACACGTATATTTAGATGCTTTCATTGCATGAGATTTCTCCATTATTTATAGTTTCCATTAGCACTGTTTTATTAAAGAATTGTCAGTTGTTGGGCATATAAACTGTGAAGAGTTCCAGAACGAATGAACAAAGAAAAATGTCAAGGCATGTATCTGGATTTGACTGGTATTCCTGGAATGTCAAGGCATGAATCTGGATTTGACTCATATTCCTAAGTTCTGATGCTAACATACCATGTATGACATCTAAGGACCTGGGACACCACCACCAGGCCTGAGTACTTCTATATCATAGGTAGATGTTAGTTGTAAAATTAACATTTATTCTCCTGCTGCAATGTAGTCTCTGCCTCTGTCTGCTAACCTAGGCCTAGTCCTGGAAACTTCTGCCCTGGCCAAAGTTAGTTTGTGGGGAGAGTCTGGAGGGACAACTGAAATGCTGTTTAGACCAGCCAGTGCCACAGCAACCTTTAGACTCTAGAGTGGAGTGGTTCTGGGCAAAAAAAAAAAAGTGGCATAATAGAGGTGGCACCTGCTCATGTGTGGAATGCCTGAGGTGACACCTGCTCATGTGTGGGATGCCTGAGGTGACACCTGCTCTCGTGTGGGGATGTGCTGAGGTGATACCTGCTCATGTTGAACATGTCTGATGACCAGTGGAGACCTGGCACCATGCGAGACACCATCACTTCTGTCCTATTGGGGTGGACCTACATAAAAAATGGGTGTGGTGGCAGATGCTTGTAATCTCCGAGCTGGGGTAACAGGGACAGGTGAATCTCCAGGGCCCTCCTGATAGGCAGCCTAGCCCAATCAGTGATGTCCAGACCAATGGGAGACACTGCCTCCAAACAAAACAAACAAAACAAAAACTAAGGTAGATGGCTCCTGAGGAGTGATGGCTGAGGGCGGCCTCTGGTGTCTGTAACTGCCCGTGGTTACATGGAACGGGTTACCTGGAAGGGAAGCTGGGGATGTATGGGAAGCTGGTGAAAAGAGATCCAGACCAAGACAGCACCTGCTGTTCAAGGTCTCAAGGTTTAATGGAGGACTCCAAATATAGAGGCAGGGAGAACCCTTCCCCCAAACGCTGGAAACTGCTCTGCAGGTGGCTAGTGTTTTTCAGGAAACTGCAGGTCCTTGAAGAACAATGGGCTTCACCTTGGTCTGAGCACACCAGCTAGGTGGAGGGGATTATGGCTAACACAGGAGTTCCCGCTCAAAGGCTGGGAGAGGAACTTCACCTTGGTCGATGTCAAATTCCTGCCAGGTGGCATGGCACTCCAATAGGGCATTCTACAGGTGTCCACACACATGGGTATGCCTACCCCCATATGCACATATACCCATACACATTAACATGCACACTCAAGAATGAATACATATAAGTAAATAAATAAGCAAATTAAGTCCCCTTTAGGGTCTAGCTGTCAGGGCTCTGAGTCTGGTTTGCAGACAAATTCCAAGTGCCTGTTAATTTCTGGTGCTCTTAAAGAAATATCCCTTTGACCTTCTCTGGAAGTCTAGTCCTCCTGGTGACACCGCTGCCCAGTTTGTTGCCATTTCTACCGTGTTGTGAATTGTCTGAAAATTCAGCTGGGAAACCCAGGTTCCCTTGGACAAATCCATCTGGGGAGCCTTCATGCTAAAATCAGGCTTTGAACAGACCGGGTAGGGCAGGAACCCTCTGGCTTGTGTGCACACAGTTATGACTTGAACTTGGCTCCTGCACTCTCAAGAGCAACCTCCAGAGAAGTGGCTGTCTCCTTCAGGTTTCCCATGGAGGCACGGAAACCAGGAGAGCTGTCCTCGAGTTCTGACTGCACACATAGCATCCTGTAGCTGACTGACGCATCTTCTCTCATTCTCTGACCAGGAACCTCACGTCGTTTCTGCTGAAGTTGGAGAAAAGTGTGAAGCCATAGGTGTGAGGCTCCTGCACCTGGAAGATGAGCTTCTCAGGGCCATGCACAGTCAAGATGACGCCCTCCTTCATATCCTTTCCGTCTCTCGGGAATTGCTTTGCAAAAGGAAGTCTAAAAAAGCATAGCACCTTCCCACGCCCCAGCAGATGGAGGTGATTGGATGATGTTGTTTTCTATGGTACTGCATGTCTTGGATCTGTTAGCCACAGAGTCCGAGACAGACACACAGCGAGACCAAGGCAAAATGGAGGCTTTGGTGGGCATGAGGATGGGTTTGTGTGGCATAGAGGAACAACCAGAAAGAAACAAAGCAGTTTTACTGGCTTGCCTCCTTCAGGCCCTTTTCAATACCGAGAGTTCCAAAGCCTTCCTTGAAGTCGTTTGTGCTGCCTTCTGCGGGTCATAGATAGTGGGTTGTGTAACCTCACGCCGCTGTGGGTACCTTCTTTCTGATATCTAACACATACTCATAGCTAGGCTTCACAGAGGCCTCCTTGGTTCTGATAATCATATTATCTTGCACCAAACTCAGTATCTTATGCCACACGACAGATACCTACATCAAAGAGACACAGGGGCTCGCTTGTGTGCATGCGCAACAGGAGTACACACCCCTGGTGGTGCGTGTACACCTTTGTCACTGGGGAGCTCTTTGGAAGGGTGTGGATGAGTTCTGCTCTACTCTTTTTCTTTCTAGTGGCTGTGATCAAACACACTAGGGACAAGCAGCTTAGGGGAGGGAAGGTTTATCCGGCTCACACTTCCTGATTAAATTTCATCACCGAGGGGAGGTCAAGGTAGGAACCCAAGTGGCTAGTCTAGGCGTGTCACCACATCCACAGCCAAGAGCAGAGAGAAGCAAATGCTCCCATGCTGCCTGCTTGCTTAGTCAGCTAGCTTCCTTCTCCTTTGCACAGCTCAGATCTAGCCTAGGGAAAGGTGCTGCCCCAGTGGGCTGGGTCCTCCTCTTTCAATTAACAATCATGACAGTCCCCTACAGGTCAACCTGACATAGACAATTCTTCAACTGAGGTTCCCTTCTCAGTGATTGTAGGTCTCAGCAAGGTGTCAGTTAAAATGTTAACCGTTTGAGGAACACAGACGGGGCGGGGGGGGGGGGGGTAGGACCTCCCCATCCCCTGAATCCCCTCAAGTGCCCACTCACAAGTGGCTTGCTGTAGCTACAGTCACCTCCTTACCTATTACTCTCTGTTCTATAGCCTGGCTTTGAAATGCTTGCAGGAAGTGTAGGCATTTTGGTCTTTGCTTCTCATTGCCCGACTCTTTAGAACGTTGGTTCCTGTTTTACTTCATCTTCATGCATATATTTAAACAGCTTGGCACGGCCAGAGATTGGTCTCATTCAGAAGAGTCCTTATGAGTAGCTAATGATGGCCTCAGCATTTCTCACGCTAACTTTCCATCTTTCCCTTGCTTATGAACTTAGCAGGCTGTTCCTTGAAGTTCCTTGAACGACTTCTGCCACCATTCCCATGGTTTGTTCAGTTGTTTTTAAGTCCTGGTCTGCACAGTGGCCTGCCTCTTCCAAGTCCAGGATGCCATCTGCAGTTGCTCCAGGAAGCAGGAGAAGGAGGTCGAGTGTTAGTAGAACACACAGACTTGAACTTTCTAGGGGACAGGTGTCTATGAAATAGGACAGTGATTATTGCGAGGTAATGACACAGAGCCAAAGACTGGTGGTGGTGGTGGTGGTGGTGGTGGTGGTGGGGTTTGTCCCAGGTCTGCCGGGGTGGGGAGGTCTTGGGACAGCTGAGTGGCTCATGATCCAGATCATGGTGAGAGGGCATGGCACCTGATGGTGAGAGGGCGTGGCACCTGATGATGCCACCCAGGGTGATGGGAATTTGTGGTGTGGCTTCTTGCGTCTTTAGTGGCTCAAGAAATAGATATCTCAGGCCCAAAGTAGGGGGTGTTAGACCAGAATTGGGACCCTTGGGGCCTATCTTAGTTAGGGTTTTACAGCTATGAACAGACTCCATGACCAAGGCAGTTCTTACAAGGACATTTAATTGGGCCTGGCTTGCAGGTTCAGAGGTTCAGTCCAGCATCGTCAAGGAAGGAGCATGGCAGCATACCAGGCAGGCATGGTGCAGGAGGAGCTGAGAGTTCTCCATCTTTATCTGCTGGCCTCTAAGAGAAGGCTGACTGACTTTCAGGCAGCTAGGAAGTGGGTCTTAAAGTCTATACCCACAGTTACACACCTACTCCGAGGTCACACATCCTAATAGCACCACTCCCTGGGCCAACCGTATAGAAACCACCACAGGGCCCATCTTTGATGACCCACTTACACCAGTCAGGAGCTGCCTCTTAAAGGTTTCACAACGCCACCAAATAGCACCACCACTGAGAACAAATGTTCAAGCACTTGACCCTGGACATTCCATACCATGCCACTAGGAGCAGAAAGTACTGGGTTGGGCACTAGGTCAGCCCCTCCTTAGATAGCATCTATACCACAACACACATTTATCCTAGCTTTCCTCTGCGATCCAGGCCTGTTCTGTGTCACTGAGGGAGGATTATATGCAGAATGCATCTTTAATCTAAAGTAGCACTTGGATTCCACTGTTACAATGGGCCCGAGACAGGAAGCTGTGTTCTCAGTGCTCAGTGGCGTTCCATAACAAACAAGCTGTTGTTTCAAATCAGAATTTACCAAGGCATCCAGCGAGGCTGCAGGAATCCCCCAGCCAGGCTCTGGCTGGTGTGTGTTTTTGTTTGTGATCAAAGGCACAATGCTGAGTGTGGCTGAGAGAAAAAGCTTGCAACTAACAACACAGAAGAGCGGCACGGTGAGGGTGGCATCTCATTGGATTCTGTTAGGCGCGCTGCCAGGGCCCACTGCGCATGTGTAGCAGATGGTTCCTGTTTAATCCAAGTCCACGCTGGAATGTGCTGACGTAAACCCACGGGGGACACCTTTCTGGAGGACTTGAGTCCCAGATACCCATTCTTCCCTGGGTAGGGCCTTATCTTAAGCCACACGCCTGCAGAGGCAAAGCAGCTGGTGTACCAGCGAGCCCCACACAGAGGGGCGGGCTGGGGACAGACAATATGGCGGGGGCTTCTAAACCTTCTGAACAGTTCTTGCACAGTCTGTCGGTGTCAGGGCTACAGCAGCCTGCGGGGTGGGAGAGGAAGGCTGGGTTGGCAGATCTGAGGATGGAGGAAAACAGGCTGCCTCTTAGTCCTCCTGGCAGACTTCCTGGGTTACAGGATTGTGAGCAACTCAAACCATCAGCTGAGGTGACCATTCTGCTAACCCGGAGAGCAGGCGGTGGGGAGGGGAGCGTGGTGCCCTTGGGGAGAGGACGGGGCTGTGACTTCACACTAGGCCTGCTGGGGACCCATTAGCAGTGGTCTGAACCTGAAGTATGATTTCACAGGTTCTGGATTCTAATTAGCAGCTCCATTCCAAAATCCCCCTTGAGTCTGTGTCTGTTCCTCCGAGTCTACAAAACTTCCAGGATTTTCCCCCTCCTCTGTTTTCCTCCTTTGACTTCCATAGCTCACTATAGGAGGAAAGGGTCATATCCTGGCGTCTTTCAAAGCCCCAGGCATTTCTGCCGCCTCTGCTGAGTCACGGATGAGCAAGGACCAGGCTGAGTCTATTTGCATGGTATGTGCATCCCCGAGCAGAAGCCTCTTGGGAGCCTGTTCTCTCCGCTCACTGGGAATGCGCGGTGCCCAGATGATTCGTCTTGCTCGTCTTGATGGCATGCAGAGACTAAATGTATCCAGGCTCATGAATAAACTCCACAGCCCCAAGGGCTCCCGTCTGGTTCCACTCTCCAGTGTGTAGCCCTAAGAGGCCGAGGTAACAGAGATGAGGGGTGATTGCCCTGTCTCCTTGGAAATGCTCTTTTGCTTCTAAAACCAAAGTGCAGGAAGGATGTCTGTGAATATCTTCAGTAATTTATAGAGGGAGAGTAGAGGCAGGCAGGCTGGCTGCTCTCTAAGGCACGGCCGTGCTCAGCTGATGGAGGGTGGCAGCTGTGAGCTTCCTTCTCCCTTCTGCCGAGGTCTGGGTACGAAAAGTTGGAGCAGGCAGTGTGTGCAGGGCAGATGACTCTGCTGCCCCGTGGGGCACAGTGTGAACTTAGCATGAGGTTGGTGACACAGTCTCTCAGTGCCTATAGCAGGTCCTTTTGTCATCAGTGGAAAAGGGCTGGGTCGGGAGCCTCTAGGTCCTTGGTGTCTTACTCAAAGCATCGAAATTAGTCCATACAGGTTTGCAGAAGTAGCAAGAATGCTCTCTTCACAGAAAGGCAATAGCACGGGCCAGAAAATGTGTGTTCAAGAAGGACATCGGACATCGTGAGTGTGGGTACACAACAGCCCTGAGGGTTCCTTTCATGGAGACTGAGAGCAGGAATTCAGTTTCTAAGGATATAGTTTGTATGGTCCTCCATTTTAACCGGCATTGTTTAAGTTATATATCCATCTCTCTTGTCTCTTCTCATAATGCATCCGATGTCAAACTTGTGCCAGATTACACATAGGCCTACAGTAGAAAATAGGGGATTCTTCCTGAAAGTACACTTTGAGGACACAGTTTGCTTTATTGTACATGTGTCTAAAACCAGTCTAGGCCCTCCTACTGGGATAGTTGTTAAGGAGACGAGAAACTGGTTTCATTGTTCAGAGAGGGTGATACCTGCAGTTCCAGGCAGGGTTCTAGGTTGGTAATAGATTGTTGGCTGCATTATTTGCAGGGATTATGTGTGTAGCACTTGTAGGTGAGAGTCCTAGGTTGCTGAGTGCATTGCTAGAAGAGAGCTATATGCACAGCCCAAGTCAAGTGGAGTCCTAGGTTGTTAAGTGATTCCCTATGCTTACCTACTTCCTGGGTGTGGTTAGGGCTTTTCTCCTGACTGCCCCCACCCATACAGGTCAGTTTTCTGCTGTAGTCCACGTTGGCTACAGAGGATCATGTATTGCCCAGCTACCTGAGAGAGTGAAGCAGGAGGTTCTCAGGTTCAAGGCTAGCTTAAGCAGCTTTCTAAGATTCTTTCTCATAATAAAATATAAAAAGAGAGTTGAGACTCCTCATCTCAGAGGTGAGGGGAGGGGTGGATGGTCAGAGGGCCGTGTTGGGGAGAAACTAGGAGAGGGGCTTCTGCTGGGACATAAAGGGAATAAATAAATCAGTTAATGGGGAAAATACAATAAAAAAGGAGCTGAAGTAGTAACCCAGTGGTCAAATGCTTGCTTAGAAAGCAAAGCCATGGGTTCAATACCCAGCATCCCCCCCCCAAAAAAAACCCTCATAACAGTGTAAAGTAGAGCAGTTCAGGTGACTTGAAGGCCTACTGTGTGCACATGTACATCTTCCTGCCTGGCCTTTTGTGTTGGTGGTGGAACTAAGGTCTTCATGATTTCACATCCAGTGTTTACCAATGGAAATATCTTCCCAGCCCTGCAGACCCTTTGTACATTTTTACTAAACTATCAGAATGGCTGCAAGGGACCCCCGTCAAAGGTAAAACACTCAATTCCTATTATATAACCCATAAAGGATCTCCTTGTCTTTGCTAATGGCTGCCCCGAACAGTGTGGCCTGACCAATGGTCTAAAGGCTTATGCCTAGTCAACGACATAGACATTTCAGCAAATCAGCTACTTGGCTTGTGAGTGCTATAATCTGAGGTGGCAAAGATGGCCTTGGGTTCCAGAAGTAGTTGGATGGTGGGCAGTGGTGGCACACACCTTTAATCCCAGCACTTGGGAGGCAGAGGCAGATAGATTTCTGAATTCGAGGCCAGCCTGGTCTACGGAGTGAGTTCCAAGACAGCCAGGGCTACACAGAGAAACCCTGTCCCGAAAAACCAAAAGAAACCCAAACCAAACCAAACCAAACCAAACCAAAACAAAACAAAACAAAAACCAAAAACAAAAAACAAAACAAAACAGAAGTAGTTGGAAGATGCCTGGTTGTCTATCCTCTTGACGTTGTGGTCATTAATAGAATGCTTTACTTAGCCACCCCGAATGCCTGGCAATACTGGGGGTGGAAGGTGGGGTGGGGAGGGGTGACTCTGAACCCAGCTGTTTAGATTCTGTGAGACTCACACAGCTGTTTGGGGACTTGTTCTTGTGTGGATGCAGTCAGTTGGAGAGCTGGGGTGAGATTTCTTCCACACTTTGACAGAAACCAAGGTCACGTGTGTTGGCAGACCCCACCTGGAGCTTGCTGCATTCCTGATGCCAAAATCCAATGGCAGTCTTGCTCCAGTGCTCAGCTGAAGATCTTCCTGTGTGGCTGAGGCTGGAGCTTAGCTGGTAATATACTCGCCCAGAATGTGGCAGCTCCTGAGTTTGATCCCGGACACTCAGAAGACTCAGGTGGCTTGCACTTGTGATCCTGGTACACAGAGGAGGAAGCAGGTGGGTCAGAAGCTCAGGGTCAACTTCAGCTTCATAGTGAGTTTGAAGCTGAGGATACTTGAGGTCCTGTGTCAAAGAAGAAGAGGAGGAGGAAGGGAGGAGGAGGAGGAAAGGAAAGAGAATGGAGGGGAAAAGAGACAGGGCAAAGAAAGGGGGAGGGGAAAGGAGATGACTAGTTAGATTATAAAGACAGTTTAATTTTTTTCTGTACAACAGTGGGACAATGTTACAGAAATATTTTTTTCAAATGTATGGTTTAGTGTGGCCCCAAATCCACAGCTCCAGCCTCGACCTCTGAACAGTAACATCAGTGAAACAATGTTACAGATGCCAGTTTAGTGTGGCCCCAAGTCCACAGCTACAGCCTAGACCTCTGAACAGTAACATCAGTGAAACAATGTTACAGATGCTGGTTTAGTGTGGCCCCAAGTCCATAGCTCCAGCCTCAACCTCTGAACAGCAGCTCAGTCCATTTCTCATTACCGTTCTCTTGTGGGGCTTTGTAGCTTCTCCTTTACTGCATCTAAAGTTGAATCTTTACATTCAGCTTAGTTGCAACCCTGCAATGCCGACCTGAGCTGCATGGCTAGAGACAGACTCCAAACAAAACAGCCGCTGAGCCCTCTACCCCTACCCTTCCCACACACACCGTCCTGGAGGCTTTTCTCAGCACGCGGCAGGCAGCCTGCTTTCTCTGTTCTTTGCTCCGATCAGTTATCAGGGAGATATTCTCAGCACCTTTCCCGTTAGAGTCCTCTCTCTTTCTAACCCTCGAGCCACTGTCTTGAGTTCCTCATTAGTCTCTCTGTCCCTTCACTGACTCTCTGCGGGGACAGCCAGAACACCCAGCTAGGCCTCCGGGCTTCCATCTCTTTGGAACTCTAAGCATGGCCAACATGCCATCCACATGACTTTATGTTGGCTCTCTGCTCCCCTCTCAAGTTTTGAGACCCCACCAGAGCCAATTCTGGGCTGCTGGAGGCGAGGAGGACACTGGATCCCCAGTAGAGGCAAAGCAACAGCCAGTCTTTTAAAGAGAAGAAAAGAGAGAATTCCTGAGTGCACACTCCTTTCTTCCAAGCATAGAGTGAGACACAGTTGTGAGTTTTTTTCTGACATGCAGATGGATTTAAGCATGACGTGCATGCATGGGCATCTGAGAGGCACGGGAGATTTAAGTGTCTACCTTCCATGGCCACTGTCTGGAAGATATCACATTGTACCCTCCTGAAATAGTTTTCTAGCCATAAATGGCTTATCTCTGGAATGTTTCTTCCAAAATTATTTCGTAGAACTGTTCTGTAACTACCTGCCCCCCCCCCAGTTCCATGTTTTATACTATTTCAGTACATAGCAACCAGTTTACACAATGTGCATACACACACACACACACACACAGTGAGAGAGAGGGGGGGTCATGAACTTTTGTAAATATGAGCATGATGTTTTAAAAGATTTGGTTTTTGTTTTTAATTGTGTGTGTGTGTGTGTGTGTGTGTGTGTGTGTACTCATGCACATGAGTCTAGGTACTTGTAAATGTCAGAAAGGGTGCCACATCCCTGGATCTGGAGTTACATGTGACTCCAGGATGTGCACGCTGGGAACTAAACTGGAGAATCTTCTGTAAGATCTCTCTGCAAATTCTCTCTTGAATTGCAAATTCTGCAAATGCTCTCAGCTGCTGGGCCATCTCTCAAGCCCCTGTGAATGTGATTTTAATTTTATTAGTGATTCTTATGCCAAAGGCTTTGTAAATGGTGTTTTCAGTCATTGTGCTGGGAAATAAGCCACAAACCTCATGGTGCCTTACAAAAGGCTTCTCTCTCTCTCTCTCTCTCTGTCTCTCTCTCTCTCTCTCTGTCTCTCTCTCTCTCTCTCTCTCTCACACACACACACACACACACACACACACACACACACGCAATCTTAGGCTCTGCCTCTGTGGCTAAGCTGTGAGAGTCTGTATCTTACAGATGGGACAATCAAGTACACATGATGTAATTTTCCCAGCTTCCCAAGGGATTTGCATTCTCAGATCCCATCTTTCTGACTCTTTGGTGCAATAATGGAAATTATTATGTGTGAAACTGATGTGTTAATTTAATTTTATAATTTAGTCTTTTCCTCTGGTGACTTTTCTCTGTCTTTAGCCTTTTTAGTTTGCTCTGTGGTCCCAGAAGTTTCTGAGTGTCACTTTTTGGCTTCATGACACATTCCCTGTAAGACTCTGTCATGACTTGGCAGAGTCTAAAGTGTCATGCGAGCCCAGACCAGTGTCAAAGGTAATCAGAGCCTAGGACATCGTCAGGACCACTGTGTACTCTGCTTGCTCCTTACAAAGACCAGACCTGTGACAAATTGCAGCTTGGTGTTCAGTCTGGGACATGATTTTGGCTTTCGTGAAGTTACATGACTCCCTCTCTTCCCCTCAGAGATCTGTAGATCTTTCCAGAGGTCTAGAGGAAAAAAAAATCTTTCTACAACAAAACCCAAATGCTCTTCACTAGAGCCCTTGCTTTCTTGCTGTATACATACTGCCTTTGTTCCCCTCAGGTTCAAAGGGCACAAAGATGGTGGCCATCCTGGGAGTGCATTTACATGACACACAAGGTAAAATTGGCTGAAATCTCCAGAAGATAAAAAGCACCGGAATTTTCCAGGGTGAATTAGGAAAGGCTCATTTGCATAATTCCTAAGGTCCTCTGGAGTGCTTTATTCTAAAAAGATTAGGAGACTATTTATTAGTTAGACCCCACAGGTGTGGCTTTCTTTGGGCCCTGTGTTGACACTGGAGGAGAACAGCATTGCAGTGCAGGTGGCCTGTGGCCTGCTTGGTCTCTGCCCTCTCCCCAAACTCAGCTTCCTCTGTGGCTGGCCTCATGGTGGGTGGTTTCCTCCATGTCTGACCTCATGGAGGCTTGACCTTGCCAGGAGACTTAAGCATAGTTAGGATCTGTCAACTTGTTTCTTCTTTCCTGTTGTCTCTACTGGATGAGGTTGCATTCTTTGCTGTCTCAACCCAACTCTTGGTGTTTTGACAGTGTCCCCAAAGGGGAAGACAGAGGATCTGGTTATATGGGAACAGAAAGACTACTGTTGGCTAAGCGTTTTGCTTGAATGTCTAGAGGAGTGATTTCTCAGGAGCTCTTATCTGTCCTGTGTTATCATTTGCTGAGTTCTTGGTGGCTGTTTTCTTTCCAGAGGAAACCTCTTTACAGATTAGGAAATTAGTAGCCCATGTATGCAAGAAGACACGAATCTACCAACCCAAATGGGGGAAGAGCCTTTTATTCTACACACTAGACAAATGGCCACAGCTGGAACCAGGGTGGATCGGAATCCAAAGTTAGCCATTCAGAAGAGTCCGAGCTTTAAAGGGTTTTGGACTAGGGACTGGAGTGAGCCTCCTGAGCAGGGACCATAGCCCCCGACACTGAGCCAGCTGCTCATAATGTTGAGTGTGCACAGTTGATATTGAGGCTTCCCCTTACAGTGGTCCCGGATGCCAGGTTTCATGAGGAGACTCTGAGACCTTCTCTTTCCAATCAGAGCTCTTGGATGTGACAGTTGCCTCTCCAGTATGGGGACTGAGGAGCTCTGTGGCCACACTGTCACACCTCACTAAGAGTCAGTGAGATGGGTTGGACATCTATTTTAGCTTGGCAGCTGAGTCCTTTCTTCAAAGTTTTGAAACCAAAATTTGAAAATTAGTAACCTTAGATCTGGCAGAAGTCATGGTGGTTTTTTTTTTTTTTTCAAAAAAGGGAAATATAAGATTTAGATCAATATTTAATCACCAGAGTTTGGGAGAGTGTAGAGCTGTGATTCAATATCAGTCTCCACTTGCTCTCCGAAGGCTGGCTTGCTCTCTCACAGGCCCGGTGGGGGCTGCGGGGAGCTGGGCCCCCTCCTTGTGTGCTCCTTAACAATGTCTACAGTCTCTCCAGGGGGAGCTCCAGATGGTGAAGGAAACGCTGCAGGCCATGATCCTGCAGCTCCAGCCAACAAAGGAGGCAGGAGGAGAGGCCTCAGCTTCCTGTTGGACAGCTGGGACTCAGGAAGCCGAGGCCTGAGGTGTGTGTGCGGTGGGGGCTGGGCAGGGTGGGCCACGTGGCATCAGGGTGCAGTGGGGGCGATGGAGATAGACCATACGTGTCGGTATAGAGTTGGGGAACGGAGATGAATCACGACACCAGCAGTAGTACTCTGGCACAGCCACTCCCCTGCATCCACACAGGTGTCTGGACCAGTTCTACAACACAGAGCCTTGCTATGCTCCAGTGGGCAAGCATCCCATGCTTTATCACAGACTGAGATGGGAAATGACTCAATATGTATCTCCCATGGTGACCAGAGGTTCCCATCCCATGTCATGATGGGAACATCTAGCACAGGAGCTGACTGTGCTTCCATCTTAGACCCCACTAGACAAACTCGCCCAACTGGGGGAACTCTCCTGGGGTTTGCCTCTTTTCTTACTACTCGTTTTGTTTTTGTTTTTTGTTTTTGTTTTTTGTTTTTGTTTTGTTTTGCTTCCTGCTGCAGCCTGGTCTTTCTCCATATGAAACCAATCCTGAGATGGCCACTGTACCTGCCGGGGTCTTTCCACAGGCACTCCAATGCCAGGAGCCCACAAACTTCAGAGCCTGTGCATGTCCTTAGCTCCCCAGTCTGCTTCCTCTGGGGGCTCTGCTCAGTCTCAGGAGATGTCTACAAGATGCCTCAACAAGGTGCAGCCTTTATGTTCTACAGCGGTGGCTGCAGCTGAGAACCAGTAGCACCAGCAGAACCACCTCACCACCACCACCACCTTACACCACTACCACCACTACCACCTCACCACCACCACCACCACCACCTTACACCACTACCACCACTACCACCTCACCACCACCACCAGTGCCTGCTGCTGCATCATCAGGTCATTCTGAGATTTTGGCCAATGAGGTGGGAGGCACGAATGTGGGGAGGGTCATAGGTGCATGAAGAGACAATAGACTCGGTTGAGGTTGAGCCTTTCCAGTTCCTGCTCTCTCTCCATGGAGTTACGGTATGGAGCCTACAGAGCAGAGTGTATTCACTGAGGGAGGTGATGCGGGCTCAGCCAGGCAGCTCACTGCTCCACAAGGGCGTGCTGCACAAGTTTCCCGTGCACCGCTCCCTGGGTTCAGCTGAGACCCCGCTGAGGCAGCTGCAGGCAGGTTGTTCAAGCAGCCTGAAGAGAATTATGAAAGTGCGTCAGGTAGTTTTCTATTGTTGTGAAAAACTACCTGGCAAACGTAACTTGGTAGGAAGGAAGGAAGGAAGGAAGGAAGGAAGGAAGGAAGGAAGGAAGGAGGGAAGGAGGGTAGTGGGTTTATTTGGGCTCTGGGTTTGAGTCTACAGTCTATCACAGTAGGGAATGCATGATGGCAGGACCATGAGGCAGCTGTTCATGCCGTGCCGTCAGCCAGGAAGCAGAGAGATCACCGCTGCTTCAATCAGTTTCCCCTTTCCATTCAGTACAAAGTCTCAGCCATGTGGTGCTATCGCCCACATTTGCAGTGAGTTTCCCTCAGTCAAGAGTCTTCAGAAACGCCCTTATGGACATGCTTGAAGTTTTGCCTCTTAGGTGACTCTGGGCCCAGTGAAGCTGATAATGATGAATTACCACAGGAGGCTACCTCAGAGCTAGAAGTCTAGATGGTGAGACCCTGATGTCATAACTCCTGCTTGGGAGTCAGCTCAGCTAGCCGCCCTGTAAGAAGGCTGGTACCATAAACTCTGCCGGCTTCCACCAAGCCCCAGCATTCCCAAGCCGAACGGACTTCAGATTTCTTTATGAGAATTCCTTCCCTCAGTACCTCAGCCTTGGGAGACATTATGTTGTACCCTCTGGGATGACACCAGTGCTCCTCTGTCTTGGAGACCAAGCCCAACATTCTCCCACTGAGCTCAGCAGTCTGATGAGTCTGCGTGGGAAGACCTCTCTAAGATGCTCTGCTCGCGGGTTGTGGGTGTAGCTATAGACAGGCTCCTTCTGGGCCCATGGATCCAGCTCCTAACCCTTCCATTTCTGGAAGGGTGCCCAATGACTATCCAAGCCTTCCATGCTGAGGATCACTCTATCCTTGTTTGAAGAGAAGCCTGCTCACTGACTTCCTGCTATCTGAACAATTTTGAAGACATGTTTTGTATATTTGAACAAGAAGCATGTTTAGTTTGTTTCCAGCCTTGATGTTTTGATGATGAAACAATTTCCTGAATAGCTTATAATCACGTCTCTAAAAGTCCGGTGAAGGAGTCACATGGCACCTGGAGTCCCCCAAATCCTTGGTGTGATTTTAGTGAAGCAAACTTAAAGTCGGGATCACCCCTGGTTTGCTGAGACCTTCCTAACTGACACCTTCAAAGGGAGCGTCCAGGCATGCATCACCTGACTGTCACTCCCAGCCTGGGTGGTTTCTATTAATTCTGACACCACTGTAGCTCTCTGTGAGGTCACAAAACCTTTGAAAGCCTAAGGCACTGAGAAATCCCTCAGGGAGAGGGGCAACTGAGAGTGCCTAGTGACTGGTTGGTTGAGTGGCACTTTAATCATGAGTTGTCACACATCTCCTGTCATCCCCTGGTCTTGGAGTGCCATCCAGGTTCATTCAGTGTTGAAGACTGGTGTCTCCTGAAACCACACAACTGTCTCATGACAACCTTCCTCGCATTAGCCACTTGGGCCCTAGGAAATTCAGGACTTTTGGCTCCCCAACTATAGGACAGGACAGGTTTTGACAGAGCCATATATAAATGCCCCATGGGAGGTTGAGGCCTAAGTTTAGACTGTTATGAGAGGACCAAGCCCCCAGCACAGGTGTGTGTTAAAAGGGGGACACAATGTCAGTCTTGTTTATGACAACCACACATGTTTATCTTATAAATATGCTCTATTTTCCTTATTCATTCATAGGTTGATGGGCTGATTTCATAATCCATCTGTCACTATGATGTTCTGCAAGGGAGGGACCTGGGGGGGAGGGGAGGGGCGGCACCAGTTTGAGCATCTTCATTACCTCATTATTGCCAGGTCTAGCTCCTGAAACTTTATAGTATTGATCAATCCCTGAATCAGGTTAATATGACACAATTGGTTCTAGTCCTGCCTGGTGATGAGGCTGCTTCCCAGCCCAGGAATGCTTGTGGATGGGCACCCCACTGCTGAGCCCTTCGCAGCCAGTCCTGCAACCACACTTCTCTGAGGAGGGTGCTCCACAGTGAGGAGAGTGCTCCACACAGAAGGGAGTGCTCCACACAGAGGAGAGTGCTCCACACAGAAGGGAGTGCTCCACACAGAAGGGAGTGCTCCACACAGAAGGGAGTGCTCCACACAGAAGGGAGTGCTCCACACAGAAGGGGGTGCTCCACACAGATGAGAGTGTTCACAGGCCTCAGAATGGCCAAGTCCTCTTTCTAAGGCTCAGAGTTGGTTCAAAGGAGGGTCACAGGGAATCCTGACCCCCACAGGCAGCTGCTCCTAACCAGTGTCCTTTCTAAAGTGCCTTTGATGTCCTCTTAGAATTTTGAGCTGTAAACTCATTCACCAGCTAAAGCCCATGGCTGCCCTGTGAGTTCTGTCTGAGAACAGCAAGTCACTGAAGTCGGGGTCCCCTCACCCCAAGCGTACTGTACTAGTGCTGTGTAGCCTGGGCTCTGGTTGGTTATAGAAACCCCAGGCTCTATCCACGGTCCTGGCTCAGCCTTTCCCAGTCATCCAAAGATCATTCAAGGGGTGCCACTTACACCCCCATCCTGGGTGAGTTCTCTGGAAACTTTCTATGTAACTGGTATTTCTCAGACCACGTTCATGTATTATGGGCAACATGAACAACATGTACATGTATGCACACGTCCGTGTGCTGTGGTTAACAGCAACCACGTGCAAGTTGGTCAGCACCCTCTTGTGTACAAATTGACCTTTAATTTTAATACCACCGCTTTATTTGATCTTTTGATTTTTGTCATGTAAGTTATTGCTTTATTAAGTGTCCTGCTCTGTGTGAAATGAAAACTGGTACCCAAGCCGTGGTGCTCCATGGGACCATTTGGTATTCTGGAGCAGAGATGAGAGAAAGGGCCAGATTGGTTCATCTTGCCAATCTGTGACAAGACAATTAAATAATTTTATGTTTGCTTAGACAAACCAGAATATTTGCAATAAAGTACATTGTAAAATCACCTACGTGTTTATATATTTAGACGCCAACAAATCAGAAAAACTTGTCCCTGAGACATGGAGAGTCCCTGATACATAGTCATCTAGTTTACTCTGAGCAAGTCAGTTGTGATTTATTACTTACAAAGATTATATATAATATATGTAAAAGATATACACACAGAAATGAATTTTCACAGAGCTATGGCAATGTATTTTGTTTGCTTGAGACATAGTCTCACGTCTCCCAGGCTGGCCTTGAATTATGTATAGGAGGATGACCTTGAACTTCTGACCCTCTGGCCTCTCTCACTGTCCACCCACTCTCAGGCTTCACGTGGGGCGTCACGCATGCTCAGCAAGCTCTCCTCCCTAGGGCATCACGCATGCGCGTCCAACCACAACGCTGGGCTCTATCTCCGCCAGCACGGTTTTCATTCTCTCTGTTGTGTGTATCTTCAGATTGCCGTGGGAGTGCTGTTATTGTTGTTTTTATTGTACACAGCACTGTCAGCTTGAGCTGGGATAACTTAGGTGTTCTCATGTAGTTGACATTGAAATTTCCTGATATGGTGCTGTTAGAGTCCGTGTGACAGTGCGAGCCTCATGGCAGGGGCGTGTGTGTGTGTGTGTGTGTGTGTGTGTGTGTGTGTGGCTTTGAACTGTGCCACGAGACGCTCCTGCATCAGATGGGACTGCTGATTCAGGTGCCCGTGGTTCCCCACAATGCATTTCAACACCAGCCCTCTGCATGGCGGTTTCCCTTCAGCTCCACCAAACCTCAATGACCACTTTTCCTAATTTTTTAATAATTCTGAATTTGAAAATTTTGCTACTTGTCTTTTTCTTTCCTCATTATTTGCCAATCCTCTGCAGAGGAGGACAGAGTGGTTGGTCCTGTTCACAGGACTCATGGGTGGGGGGTGGGGTGGGGCCTCAAAGTATCTGGAAAGCCCAGCTGCATGCCGCACAGCAGGGTGTCAGCTCCTGCAGGACCCTAAATCCTGGGATTTCCATGCAGTTGTGGGTGTAGGGGCGCAGACCTAGCTCTGCTGTTCCTGAGTCTGCAGCAACGACCCAGGCTTCATCCTTCTCTGTCTTGATAAAAACAGCGGATGCTGCGGAAACAACTCAGATTCCTCGGCTATGTGAATAAGAAGACCGGAGGGAAGACACTAAAACATGCTTTGGGGAAAAGCTTCTCATGATGTTGGAGGGCCCGTTTTTTTAAGAACTAAAGGTAAAGGCTGGGATGATAGTCCAGGCAGTTAAGTAAGCTGAGGCCTGAGTTTGATCCCTTAGTACTGACATAAAAAGCCAGGTGTGAGGACACACACTTGTAATTCCAGAGTTAAGGGGTTGGGGGTGGGGCGTGTAAAACAAAGTCGGATCCCTAGAGCTTGCTGGGCAGGTAGCTTCGTCTTCCTGGTCAGTGTAGGGGGTCTCCATGTGCACATGCACACCCCCCATACACACTCATATACATTCACACACAATGCACACACATGCACGTATGTGTACACACACACACACACACACACACACACACACGCCTCCCTGCAAAACCCTGAAGATGACATTAAGCCAGTGTATGCTCTCAAATTACAAGAGGAGCTGAAGAGAAAGGACAAGGAGGCCAGAGGGAGGCGAAGGGCATGTAACCTGTGAGAGAGGAGATAAAACATGCTCAGTGGCAGGTGTCTTGTGATGTCCAGTGAGGCCAGGAAAATGCTGTTAGATTTGGCCAATCCAGTGTGAGGAGAGTTTTAACGACCAGGTAGGGGGCAAGTGGATGGCTCAGTGGGTAAAGGCACTTGCTGCCAAGTCTGATGGTCTGAGCTGAATAACCAGAATCCGCAAGTTAGAGGAAAAGACTGACTCCTCCCTGGGCTGTAGTCTACGCAGCCCCCCACAGTAAATAAATAAGCATGTAATAAAAGTTTACTTCAGAAAGGAGGCAGAAGCAAATGTTATCAGTGAATTCCAGAGTCTATGCAGAGAGGAGCCTTTGACAGTCCAGAAGTGTGGGCACCATGGACAACACATAGTGCTCAAAAAATATCACAGAGGCAGCCCAGCCAAACTCCACTGACCTCAGGAGTGGCTTCAGTGTCGGCAAGGCCTTCAGTCCTTCTGTCTGTCCATGGGGCCATTTTACTATGAGATTGAGAGAGAAATCCAGTATTAAAATTCCACTCAACCCTCCAATGTGGTTCAAAAGAAAAGTGTAAATAGCACCCAACACACACACTTTGGCCAGCTCCCAACTGTGTCTGCGGAAACAAAGTGTTTACTGAGTGTATCCCTGTCCTTGTTTCTCCTGCTTTGGGGAGCCTTTCAGTAACTTGAGAAAATGTTGCCTGCCTTAGGGAGAGAGGGACCTCGTCATGACCAAGGGGAGAGAGACTCATTTATTTGCTCAGATAGCAAAGTGAAGAGTGGACTCAGAGAGGCTAGGGACCAGCCAGAGACCTAATTAATGGCTGTGATTTTCAAATTCCCACCAGTTGTCATGTGTTAATAGATGGTACCAGAAGAAGCAGGCTCAGTAGGAGCAGGGGTGGGGCTGGTGATGGGACCAGAATCAGTGGTTTAGTGTGGCCTCAGCCTTCCCGCACCCAAGTCAGCCTTCTCTTCCGTAGGTGGCACCACAGTGGTGCCAGTGCTAGATCAGGCCTACAGCATTGAACCTATCTGTACCTGGTCCTGCCTTGGGACCTGGCTCAGTGTGAGCCTGGGGGCAGGTCTGGTGACTGTACTCTGCTGTGTTCTAGGCCTGCTACTTGCTAAGGGGATGGACACAGGAAAACTTCCCCAGAATGTTCAAGAGACAAGTTAATCATGGTGTCAGGAATGAGCTGAGGTCAGTCACACCAGCCCACCACACTCTATCTGACTTACCATCATTCCCAAAGCGAAGGGGTCAGCACCAAGGGTATGGCTGTGTGTCTCTCTTGCCAGGGAAGATTTTAACTGCTAAGGCTGAGCAGAAGGGTGGCTGTTCCTGGCTCTAGGAACTGTGTGAGTCCCCAGGGTGGGCCAATGGCCGCCTTCAAGAGCTTTGCCATAAGTGGTGGTAGCATCTGGCTTCCCCTGTGCTCAGAAAGGCCAGGGGCTTCCCATCCTTCTGTCGAGCCCCCGCTGAGCGGGGTTTGCTTTGCACATCCCCTTCTTCACTGTCCTTTCTGCCTCATTGCTGCTGGGAGCTCTCACTCTGCCCACTGCTCCCTCCTTCCCCTGAAGCTGTGGTCAGCCTTCAGGTGCTGCTGCTCTCAGAATGCCCGGATAGGGCTCTTGTCCTGCCCCTCTTCCCCGCTCCCCTGACGAAGGCTACTCCAGATTCTTGTCATCCATGGTTACAGTGGGATTCTCAGGGTTTCTCTGCTTCTAATTTCTCGCACTTTGAGTTCACAGTCAGAATTATCTTTCTTGCAACACTGTTCGCAATAGCAAAATTATGAAACAGATAAATGCACCCTCACACACAAACACACACATGCACAGGGTAAAGTTGTGTTTTATGGCTAAGACAAGGGTCTCACTATGTAAGTGTGGCTGGCTTTGAACTTGTGTTACAGGCATTCACACACACCCTGCACTCAGTTAGGTGTTATTTACCCACAAAGAAGAACACAGTTGTGCTATTTGCTGGGAAGTGGTTGCAATGAAGATCATGATAAGATAAAGAAGTCAGTCCCTGAAAGGTGGACACCATGCTTTTTTCATTGACTTTATTCAGATCCATAAAACCAGCTGTGTTTATATAGAGATAAATAAATGTGGCCAAAGCACATGATGTACTTGAAAGAAATTTTGTATGAATTCCAGTACTACTTGCCAATAGCCAAGTTATGGTATCACCTAGGCATCCATCAACGAATATGTATATGTATATGTATATGTATATGTATATGTATATGTATATAAATTTTAAAAATCATCTTTCTAAATCAATGATCAGATAAGACTCAAAGCGCTTTGCTACAGAAAACATTCTGCTGGCTGCTGAGCATCATCTGTATTCACAGCACCGCTGGCTCTCTGCTTGAGTCGTTCCGAATCACTCAGTTTCTCAGTGGTCCATCTGCCGTCTCGTGGCCTCTGTTCACAGCCACGCCCTCCACTCTGAAGCCTGATGCACGTGTAGCTAAGTCAGGCTCCTTCATCAAGAGTGCCCGGAAAGGAAATCAAGCAAAGAAATGGATTCTTTATAGTTTTCTGCAATCAACTCTGACTTCTCCTGAAACCAGAATCCATTTTAAGAGGTTCTTAAACAAAGAACTTACGGGGAAGAAGAATTCTTCCCCACGGGTGAGCAGAGCTCAGGCAAAGTTAGACTCAAGGAGGTCCGAGCATCTCAGTGAATTACAAAGCACCCACGGTAAAGCCCTGAGTACAGGAAGGGACTGCACTCAGACCTGCGGGGAAGGCTTTTTGGTTTGACAAGCATTTATCGGGCTTGCGTGAAGTGGTGCCTGCCGGAGTAACGTAATGGCAACACAAATTCCCCGATAGAGCCTCGGGGGCTACAGCTGTGTGCATGGCCACCGCAGTCTCCACTCTGTGCTTTCGATTCTCCCACGTAGAGAGGCGTGCCTCTGTGCTACAAGACCCGTCCTGTACTTTATTGATTATCCTTGATCATGAATTGTGATGGATTTAGGTGTGCTTGGGAGACACACCTGCATTGTGTGTCTGGAGTGTTTCCAAAGAGGTTTAACTGAAAGGGGAAGGCGAGTCTGGAGGCCTGACCTGAATAAAAAGGGGGAAAGGAGAAGGGGAGCTGACCATTAGCATTCCTGTCCCTCTCTGTCTCTCTCTGTCTCTCTCTGCCTCTCTCTGTCTCTCTCTCTGCTTCCTGACTATAGATCCAACAGGACAACCACCAGGAAGATGTAAGAGGACCCCTCTGCTCTACTGACAGGGCTGTGGGTCAAAATTGAAGACTAGCTTTGGTGGCGGTGTGTGTGTGTGTGTGTGTATGTGTGTGTGTGTGTGAGAGAGAGAGAGAGAGAGAGAGAGAGAGAGAGAGAGAGAGAGAGAGAGAGAGAGAGAGAGAGAGAGTCACTCATCAGGACTCATCCTGGCTGGACTGGCGTAGTCACAAGAAGTTAACATCCTTCCTAAACTTCACACAGTGCACCCCCACCTTGTTCAGCACAGATAGCCATGTCCCCACAGTCCATGCAAGAGTCATCTCTCTGTGCTTGCTTGTTTGCGATAAGGCCAGACTGGTCCCAGACTCTCTCAGCTTCCCCAGTGCTGGGATTACAGGTGGGTATCACCATGACCGTCTTGTCATACTTTAGAGTCCCAGTTTGCCTTTCTGTTGCTGTGATAAAACACCGACCAGACCAAGAGGAATGGTGGTGGGGTGGGGTTATTACATCTTACAGGTCACATGCCACTCTCAGGAAAGCCACTGCAGGGGCTCAGTGGAGGAACCTGGAGGCAGAAACTGAAGCAGACACGCCTACAGATCCATCTGCGGGAGGCAAGTCTTCATTTGAGATTTCTTCTTCCCAGGTGTGGAAGTTCTTTGTCAAATTGACAAAAACTAACCAGTACACACACACACACACACACACACACATACACACGCGCGCGCGCATGCACACACACACTACCTTATCTAAAATATGAAAAATATAGCTCTAACTACACCCACAGAATACACTCAGCTACAACAGCAAAATCCAAGGATTGTTCACATAGTTGTACCAAGTCCATGGAAGCACATTTAAGTCATGACTTGCAAGGATAACACCATGTTTGAAGATAACTGGCAGGCTGGAGTGTCTAACTTACAAACACTTCTGGGTAGGCTCAGTGATGCTGACACTGCACTGTTTGTCATCAGCTAAAGTATGAACTTCCATCCTTTCAATGTTAATGCAGTTTCTTCCATCCTATATGTATTGATTGATCAACTCTGGGGTTGTTTTAGGAGCTGGGATTTAACCTTGAGCAAAGCTTTGCTTCCATAGAAATATCCACTAACATAAGAACACAACAGCATGCGACTGTCTAGTAATGTGTCTGCAGTGCTGTGAGTGGGTTCAACAGTTTACACACACAGGAAAGACAGATTTCTCCTCTTCCAGAATCTACCAAAAGTCAATAGCTCAGCCACAAAGTTTCAGGTCTATGAGCCCCATTGCCTTCCATGACTGTTGTGGGGCCAGTCTTGTGTAGGCCCAGCACCAGAGGCCATAGTTCTTGCTAGTAAGATTGCAATGGTTGCATCAAGTCTGGAGGATACAATGTAACAGATCTCCTAGCACTGTTTCTGGCTGCTGCTACAGTTCCTGGAGTCTGGAGGATACAATGTAACAGATCTTCTAGCATTGTCTCTGGCTGCTGCTACAGTTCCCAGAGAGTGCTGTTCTTCTCTCTGAACCTGGCTGTCCTTGCCCAGTTCTCCTCCAACCTTCTCCTGTGGCTCGCACCTGCTCTGCTCTATTCTGACTCTCCCTCCTCAGAGCCAGCCAGCTGTCCACACCAGGTGTGGCTAGGGGAACTCATGGACCCACGTAAGTTTACACAACCCACAGATATGTGTAAGGGCATATCTGGGCATGTTCAGGTAGGAGAAGAGGAGGGCTAAGGTGACTCCATGCCCCAGCTGTCCCAGCCTTCTGTGACTTCTGTCCCTGGACCCTTCAGCACGCTGCTCCATCTTCAGCTGTATACCACAGGAGAAGGAACAAAGCACAGGGGCTGGGAGGCACAGAGCCCCTGTGGGTTTGATGGTCAGGAGGAAGCTGTCACTGGGGGCCTAGAGCCTCAGACATAGTGCTTCCCCCTGCCCACTTCATGCAAAGCATCATGCATATAAGGATACACACAGAAGTCACTTTGAAAATGTGAAGGCTCCGTGAGATATATATATAAGGCAGTCTATGATCTGGAAAGGGTTTTCATGCCCTGGTAGTAATTTCATGTGGACACACATCACACACACCAAGTTCAAAAAAGGTACTTTCAACTAGGAAATATTTAACAATTCACTTACATTTTTTGAGGTTGCTATTCTAGCCAGGCTACCCTCTTCTTCCCCTATCACCCCCTTTCCTCCACTTGAAATATGCTCCTTCCCTAAGCATTGTTTTTCCTAACCTACATGATTGATTTATTCTTCCCGCATCAGAAACAATGGTCAGGGCTAGGCCTTTGGAATATCCAGCCTGTGCCAGCATTTTGTTCCAACATAATGAGAAATAAGGAGTCAAATGAAGAAAGAACTCGCCTAGTGAGAACACACTGAACTCACAACAGTGGTTCCCTGTGAGCTCTGCCAGCTTACCCCTCACAGCCAAGATGCATGGGACTGTCTGAAACCACGTCTGAAGATAAATCCCTCCTTTACACTGATCCCCACAGGTAATTATCACAGCAATGAAAAGCCTCACACATTTACAAACAACCAACACGATTATCAGCTGAGCTGATCACACCACCACCCCATCTGGGAAAGGTTAAGGGAACAAGAACCACCAGCACAGAGGGTGGAAGGCTGGGTTGTCACTCTCAGGACATCTGCCTAAGCACACAGCCTGCCTTTCTTATCACTGGTAATCCTAGTGAGAATGCATGACCTTAAGTCCAAAGAGCAGATGCAACTGTGTTTGTGTCTGCATTATTTTGAATGGATCAAAGCTGCAAATAGGGGTGGGAATACAGCTGAGAGGAAAGACTGTTTGTCTCATGTGCATCGGGCCCTGGGTACACTCTCAAGTCCTGTAAAAAGACAAAAACCATTAAGGGTAGAATGAATGCAATATGCACAGCACTATGGGGGAGTTTCACTAACACACTGTTGACTGAGCAGTGTGCTACAAGATTCCTGGTCTACATCAAGCTTGGAATTAGTCAAATCCAGTGTAAAGAGAATCTCTTTTGCTACATGGAAGGAAGCATCACCTGTCAATCAAAAACCCTATGGCCAATGAGCTGAGACAGGAAATAGGAGGTGGGATTTCCAGCAGAGACAGACAGTGACACAGAGAGAGAGAGAAAGAGACAGAGACAGAGAGAGAGAGACAGAGACAGAGACAGAGACAGAGAGAGACAGACAGAGGAATTCTGGAAAATAGTTAGGTGATGGAGATTCACCCCGAACTCTGAGGAGACAGACACATAAACCTGAGAGGTAACTAAGCAGTGGAAGAACGTAGTCTAGAATAAACTGGATTATTGAGATATGAGCTAGACAGAACAGAGCTGAAGCTTATGGCCTGAGCATTTATTCACAAAATATTAAGTCTCAGAGTTGTTATTTTGGGGAACTTGGAGTGGCTACATTTAAAAGCTCATATTTACCATCTAGCATGTGTGGTAGGAGCTAGAAAACAGGTCAAGTCTATGCTTAGGAGAGATTAATGGCCATGCACTTAAAATTCATGCACCTTTCTATATGAACATTATATACTATACATATACATATGTATTACTTCAATTAAAATCTTATTCAAAGGAAGATTTTCCATGATGAACCCCCCCCCTTGTTTTCATCTCAGAATTGATGAGCAATCAGCTAGGTCATCATCAAACAAACCCAGAATTCTCCATCCGCCTCTTCTCCCAGGACTGTTTTTCCCCTGCCTCAATTGCTTCTATGCATGAATAATAATTTTAAGTATTTAAGTATTAAATATTTAATTCATATTTGATGGTGTGGTTCCCACTTTTAAATGTGTACATCCAAACTTCTGCTAGAGTATGGTATGAAAAGAATCTTAACTGAGTTTGTTCTCCCACTGAGTAATGACTAACTTGCTAATCTAGTTTATAACTAACTACGTTCCCACCTATAAAGATTCAGCATCCCGGCAAACACTGCCTGGCATCTGTGTGGTCCCTGCTGCTAAACTTCTGCTATGATTACAGTTAATGTGTTTGCTGTTCAGTGGTTTCTGCCATTGAACAGTCTTTCTTCTTTTAAAATGATGCATTTATTTTATCATGTGTGTGTACACCTGAGTGTGTGTGTGTGTGTGTGTGTGTGTGCATGAAGGTGACCTGCTCCACGTGTGTGTGTGTGTGTGTGTGTGTGTGTGTGTGTGTGTGCATTAAGGTCACCTGTTCCACTTCCCCGTATAACCTCTCCTAGATCAGAAGAGAGACAGGGTTCTGGGAGAGCCAACACTCAGTCTTTGTCCCCACAGGCCAGCATTCCTCTTGCCTTCCCCACCCCTTCCATTTCCCTATTTATAACATAATAGCCATTCTTCTTAGGCCTGGTGTTCTGTTTCGTTTTATTTTATTTGTTTGTTTGTTTTATTGAGACAGAGTCTTACTCTACAGCTCAAGCTAGCCTGGAATTATGTAGCCCAGGCTGGCCTCCCACTTGAGGCCATTCTCCTGCTATAGTTTCCTGAGTGCTGAGATTCTAGACAAGTGTGAGCCACTGCTGGCCTGGGGTATTGTATTATAACTATGATTTCTATTAATCAAGTAACTCAGTCATGATGTTATAGATCCACATCCCAGAAGTAGAGGAAACTCCACGCTGGAGACAGAATTTTAAAGATAATTTTGATATCTTGCTTCCTCAGCTACGCTTTGGGAAAAAAACTATTCAGAAACATACCAGCTCCCAGAGGGTCTCGGCGTTATTCCCAGGCCATGTGACTTAAATAGTCAAGCTCAGCAGAAGCAGCTTTTCACACTGTCTGGCTTGTGTGTGTGGAAGAGCTCGTGTAGGAATAGCTGAGCTGGGAGCAAGGCTGTGATTCTGGTATCAGCATCCTTGCACATGGGGCTTCAGCTCCGGGATACCTCTTCTTCCCCAGAGGACGCGTTCTTAAAGCTCCTTCAATAGGAGGATTTAGCACTTGTCATGATCTCGTATTATCTGCTAGGTGGCATTACTATTTTCCCCCTGACACTGGAATCTAAAAAGAATCGTCCGTGAGGCTGCAAGGGCAGAGGCCGTGTTGGGGTCACTGCGTAAGTGCAGTAATTCCTGCCACTAATTGAGAGGCGTGTCTAGGGTCAGATGGCACTCAGTCTTGGAGGCAGCTACCAGATGCTCTGGATGGGAAGGGATTATGGAGATGCTGAGGTCCAGCAGGCTCTTGCTTCAAAGGAAATCTCTGGTGGGGAGAGGGAGTCACAATTGACAGGCTGTCCTATTTCAATTTAAATACAAAGGGAAATAAGAAATGTGGCTTCTGCTGCTCAGGGACAGATAGGACCTAAAGCCACAGTTTGAGCCATGATGGTCTCCTTGATCTTTAGCCCTGCACCTCGTCGTTTTTACGTCTCTTCTCTTTATTTCTGCTCCCACCCTGGGAGATCTCCTCTACACTCTCAGATCCTCTTACCCCCATTGCTGGTGCCCTGCCTCTCCTTCTTCCCAACCATCCTTCTCCTACTCCTTCCCTTCTCCCTTTTCTCTTCCTCCCTCCCTTCCCCTTCTCTTCCCTCCCCTCCTATTTCCTCTCCCTTCCCCCAACCCTTTCCCTTCCTATGTACCAGTGCTGTACTGGAGACCTGCCCCAGGACCCCACATGTGATAGGAAAGCCCTTGGACACTAAGGCACACCCTTAGCCCCCTCACTACTTTATAAAAAGATCTTTTATTCTCTTATTCACTTTTGAGTCCCACATACCCCAGAATGGCGTCAAACTCACTCAGTCGCTGAGGGTGACACTGACATTCCTTCCTCCACCTCCTGAGTGCTGAGATCACAGGCATGAGCTTCACTTTTAGAAGTTCAGTTAACGTTTTCCTTGTATTCTTTAGCTAATCACCTGACATTGTTCCTTTTATCTGAGAGGATAAGAATTTTGTTGTTTGCCACTTCATTTCCCCTACTAAAGACACTGCTGGCTCAGTTGCCACTCAGTAACTCATTACATGAGCAGATTTGAGAATGGAAAACCCCGAACTCTCATGCTTGGTCTTGGGGGATGATGTCATCGGGCGACTCGCAGCTGCACTGTGCTGCTGTCCTCCCCAGCCTGACCTTGCCTTCTCTAGCATCATTCCCTAAGGCTGATGAGGAAGGAAGGCTGCCCTTCTCATCAGCATCTTGGGCTATGCATGAGACACACTCTGTAGGCAGGCTACCCGCACTAGGGTTCCCTCTCCATTCTGGGGGACTCTTCCCCCAGACGCTTGATTTCTGGGCCTGAAGCTAAGCTTCTTCTCACTCCTCTGAGGCTGTTTGCAAAGTCTTACAGAACCCGTCTCCATATTTCCAGCACCATCTGCTATCAGCCTGCAGGACACTCAAATGGTCCTGGTCCCTGCTATCTCCGACTTGCTGAGATCGTGCTGTCGCTGGGCTCTTCTTCCCAGCACTATGCTATATGTCAGTTGCTTCCTGTGGCGTTCAATGACTATCTGACCCTATCCAGCCAACTCTGGCTCGTTTTCATCTTCCCACAGGTTTTGGGGGGACTTGTGTCCACTCTCCTGTTTCAGCAGCTCACCAGTGATGTTCCTGGGTTTGGCCCATTTCAGCACGTGACTGGCATGGGGAGGCTGTGCCTCTCCTGTCCTGCTTAGGGATTCTTCCTGTGCACTTTGTCGATAGAGGCAGGATCTGGCTTTCTCAGCTGTGTCTCTCTGGAGCTTCCCCGAGGATGGACTGAGTCATCTCTGCATCCTGAATCTTTTCTTCCGTTCACTGTGGATAATTTCAGTCTATATTCCGGGACTTATGTTGACAATCTCCACAACCCTAGCAACACATTTTTATTTTCTGGCTGTCATTTTAGACCAAGCTGTGAAGCTTTCTCATTCTCTGATTGCATTCCCACCCCTCTCACTTCCAAACATAGTGACTCATGAAATCCCTGGCACAGACATATATTTTTGTTCTTTTTTTGTTTTGTTTCTGACATGTCTCATGTATCCAAGGCTGGCTTTGAATAAGCCCTATAAATGAGGAAGAGCGTGTTCTTTTGCCTCACTGCCTGGGCTCTCAGATGCACACCTGGTTTAGCTTGTTTGTTTGTTTGTTTGTTTGTTTCTGTTCCTTTTACTAACCTATTTTCTCCAAAGTCTCTCTGTTTCTCTGGGTGTTGCAATCTTCTTTAACTCTTGGCTTTTTGAACTATCTTGTGATCCTTAGTCATCAGGCATCTGGTCCTGATGTGTGACATAGAGAAGTGAACCTGCCATCGGCGCCGTGACTTTCAGGGCAGGTGCTGGATGCCAAGGATGTGTCTGTGGATGCCAGAGCACCCGGGAAGTTTTTCTACACAAATTCGCCATTCCTCCCTTTCCTTTCCCTTCAAGATGATTCTCCCAGAAGCCACCCAGAGGGGGGTCATGCTCAAGGTATCTTTAAGGAGTCTAGCTGCTGAGGGAATATGGACATAAAAACCAGGCCATGGGCAGGCAGGTTTCCAGGGGAGGCCTGGGCTTGGGAAGTTATCCAAGACATGCACATAGGAAGGTCATGACTTCAAGGTTTGCCCTTCATCCAGATGCAAAGATGCTGAGCTTCTGAGTCACGGTGTAGCCCATCCTCCAGATGCATAGCTACGAGACTGCATGCCCTGGGGTACTGGCTCTGTGCCTGCAGACACCTGTTTCTAATTTTCCCCATTTGACAGATTCCTTTAATTTTTTTTCCTTTCAAGTTATCCCAAATAAGAACTGTAACTACATTCAAAGTAAGTGGGCAGGGTAGGCAGGGAGGGGATAACAGCCATGAAGGCACAAAGCTGGCCAAGGTGCCACACTGTTTGTTAGTGGTTTTGTCTGTGTGTGACTCCAGAGGCCAACTGTTCTAGTTCAAACAGTGCTTCTTTACATTTCCCAGATGCAAGGAAAGCACTCCCGCCATGACTCATGTTGGGACAGAAGGCTTTATTCTTAAGTGTTTAATATGAGTATGCTAGGTAAAGCTAGTTAGTATGATGAACGTAAAATCGTGCGAAGAAGCCCAGTCCCCTTCCAGCTGCAGAGAGTCAGTCACAGAGGCTAGCACCTGGAGGAAGCTGAGCTGGGAAGCATCAGCCTGCCAGGACTACATAGTGACACCCTGTCTCAAAAGATCCCCAAATAAGCAAACAAGCAAGTAAAGGGTTTGTAGAGTCCCAGGAAGATAAAGCTTGAAGCAAGCACCAGATGAGGTGTGGCAAGGGCTGGAGAGATGGCTCAGTGGTGAGGATGCTGCTCTTGCCGAGGGGCCAAGGTAAGACCCCAGAACTCACACCCGCAGTTCACAACCTCCTGTAACTCCAGCTCCAGGGAATTGGATGTCCTCTAGTCCTTGTAGGCACCTGTATACACATCACACACACACACACACACACACACACACACACACACTGTCACCCATACCCACACACTCACACACTCTCACACTCTCACACATACATTCACACACACTTATACACACTCACATATACTTACACCCACATACATACTCACACACACTTATATCCACACATACACACTGCACACACACATACACATAGACACACCCACACACCCACACACCCACACACATACACACACACATACTCTCACCCATACCCACACACACTCACACACTCACACACAATTATACTCATACACACTCACACACACTTACACCCACATACACACCCACATACACTTACACCCACACTCACACATACTTACACACACACTCACTCACACTCACAAATACTTACACCCACCCACACCTACTCACACTTACATACACACACACATACTCACATACTCACACACACTCACACACACATACTGACACACTCACACACACTCATACACACTCACACACTAAGAAACTCAAGGTAGGCTTACTCTTCAGAACCAGGGAGCACACACACTTATACCCACACACACTCACTCACATTCACACACACTTATACCCCCCCACTCACACACACTTACACCCATCCATACTCACTCATACTCACACTTATACCCTCACACCCTCACACATACTCACACTCACTCACTCACACTCATGCACACACACACACACACACACACACACACACTTACACACTAAGAAACTCAAGGCAGGCTTACTCTTCAGGACTAGGCAGCCAGGCAGAGAAAATCTGAATCTCTGTATTACTTTTTCTCATTGATACAATAAAACACTAACAAAAACAACTTAACAAAGAGTTTGTTTTGGCTCACAGTTTACGGATGCAGTGCATCATGGGGGAAAGGCATAGCAGCACCAGTGAGAGGCAGCTCTTGGCATCCGCAGTCAGGAAGCAGAGAGAGCTGACTGCTGCTGGGACTCAGCTCCCGTTCTCCCTGCTGTTCTGTCTGGACTCCAGCCTGTGGGATGGCTACTCTTACATTTAGGGGCCCTCCTCATCTCAAGTGAGCTAACCTAGGAAAAGCAGAGCTGTGTTTCTGTGATGATTCTAAATCCTGTTAAACCAAAGACAAGGCTTAACCATTGTGCCAACCCTCTCTGTGTGAAACCCTGGCTAGATTATAAAGGAGCAAAGCCCCACAGATATGTAAGAGCTGCACTGGGGACACCCCAAAAGGAAGGAGCGCACAGCACAGACCAGGATGTGGGCAGGGACAGGGCAGCCAGCACCTGGCTCTCTGACCTGCCTGGGAAGCTGCGCAGACCCAGCTCCTGGGAATCCGGCCTCTGAGAGTGGGCGTAGTGAATCTGGGAACATCAGTCCAGGGCTTTGTATCTCAAGTATTCTTTTGTTGTCCATACTGAAGCCTTTGCTGGACATATTTAAACCATCAGAATGTGATTCCAATGCCTCTGACAAGAAGCGTTTGGATGCATCAGAGAGTATTCCTAAGGCAAAACCAATCCTTGTTTCATGTATTGTAGACTCCCTAACTCCAACCTCCCTCTTCTGTGCACATTGAAGTGGTTTGCTGACTCCAGAAGGGGATGTCGCTAATCAGCATGGCTCTGTCCCTCATGCCTCTTCTCATCCTTCTTAGAAGAAACATGCAAACAGCATCAAAATCAAGTAGGACCCCAGATGTTTTCGGTTGAACCTAACCTAGGAAATGTGAGGTCTGTTTCCATGGTGACTAAATCCAGCCCTCACCTCTCCACTCAACTCTGCCAATCCTGTTCACCCGCAAAGAGGGAAACTGAGTCACACATATGAACGGACATGTGCAGAGTCACCCAGGTAGTGACAGCTAGTGACAGATGTTGAGACGAAGTCCAGGCAAAGGTGACCTTGAAAAAGACCCAGGACTCAAAACGCCTGTGTTCCACCTCTTGGCTTCCAGATGTCTTCAAGCGCAAGTGAATGCAGACAATGTTGTAAAATAGGCTGAAAGGCAGAAAATTTATGTTCCCCCCCCCCACGGTAAGCATTTTTAATTTTTCCATATGCTGTTTTTTTTTTTTTTTTGCTGTGATTTTCAACTACAAATAATGACAAACTTTGCTCTTGATTCGAAAGTAAGTCAGCTATCCTAGCGACTGTCAATCACCAATCAGAAACTTTGTCCTTGGTCCTTTAGTCAGTCATTGGCACCCAGCTCTCCCATCCACAAGTGCTACAAGGCCACCATATCCTCAGTTGTCCCTGGCCTCAGCTTTGGCTCTGACTAAGCGGCGTCCAGTGGCGGGGTTCCTGCAGAGGAGGCTGGGGTACTTTTCACAAAGCAGCCTTCTTCATGGTGGGCATGCCCGACCTCCAGGACTGGCCTTGTGTGTAAATACAGTAACCTCCCTCTCATCTAAGAAGATGAAGGAGCACCTGAACTCTGTGTTCATCAGTTAAATTTGTTGTCCCCTAAGTTTCTTTTTGGCTGCCCCCGCTTTATCAAGGGAGACATCAGAGACCCTGGCAGAGGAACTGGCTTCTCAGCTTGTTGAAACAAAAATAGCGAACAAGAAAAAACGGAAATCGGCATGCTTACGGCTCACATCCGCCAAGCATCCGGAACGGGGAGTGTGACTCGTGATGAGGGGCAGGTGCTAAGTGCTGAGACTGTCCTCTGGCTGCACCGATGGGGCCACAGCTGTGGAGAGCAGAGATAATCCACTCACCGTGCCATGACACTGAGAACCAGAGGGAGGGGAGGCGGGAGGCAGCTTTGGGTCCAAGGTTCTGAGAGGATGGTTACCCTTTGAGGAACCTTTCAAGTTTAAAGCCCAGGGGCTTCAGTGAGGGTGACAGAGGTAAAGAAATAAATATCTTTCGACGCACACCAGCTGGGCCTGTACCCCACAGCTCTTCCAACCCCAGCCCCCAACCTCAAAGCATAAAGGAAATAAGTCCCCTGCAGCCTGGCATGTGACTTCCAGACTCACTTTTTGTCCCTGTGCAACAAAGACAAACTTCTGAACAGTCAAACAAGTATGCTGTAAGGTTAGCTTGTTGAAAATGCAGGGTCTCTCAAAACTGCCTTTCCTGTTGTGCTCTTTCTAGAAGGCCATGGGCTTCCAGGCAGAGTGGGGCCTTGACTGGAAGTTCTTTCAGGCAATCAGCCACAGCAGTGGACTAATCACTACCTGGGTGATCTTGGGTGGTGGGTGAGCCATACATTTCTGAAGCTCAGCGCCCTCCCCTGGGGCTGGGGGCACAAGAGCGCTTGCCGAAGGGTCCATTGAGGACGGAGGGGAGCTGATGAGGAACAGGGGCCAAATAAGCCTGGGGACTGGCACATCGGGGTTACAATCTGCCTTCTTCACTTCCAGTCCAATGACATTGATTAAATCAGTGTCAACAAGATGACTTAACAACCTATTGATCTGGGCAAGTCAGTAAAAGCAATACATCAAGCTGGTCGCTTGACATTTAGCGGATGAAAATTGACCTTTTCCTCCTCGGATTTCGGGCAATGATGTCATCCAGCTAATCCCCAAGCCTGTGGCTTCTGCAGGCATCAGAAAGAATAATTTATGAGTAGCTCACCATGGGTGGTAGGGGCTGTTCAAGCACAGTCCAAGACTCTGTGCTCCGGGGGCATAGTCTGATAGAGGGAGATACTGGAAATTATTCCTGTGTGTTCATGTGTTCCTGAGTCACGAGTTCAGGGCTCCCAGGGCAGCATATGGACAGAGTCTCTGTATTTTCTCTGTCAAGGCATCCAGTTGCTCATGTACTAAGGTAGACCATACTCCAGCCTAGTGTCTGACTGTCTAATTTAGGGTAAAATTGTTCTCCATTGAGGGCTAACTACAGACATTCTGAAGGCTTAGCTATGAGGAAGAACCTTGCCCACCCTAGAGAATGCTGGAGAGAGAATGAACTGTAAGACTTTACATTGTTTCCCGCTGCAGCATCTCAGGGATCCTTATGTGGAAGGTGAATCCAATGAATGTGCCTGACTTGGAAGACCACACAGATGTGGCCTTGGAATGGATGTTGTCTTAGTTTTAGGATTTTACTGCTGTGAACAGACACCATGACCAAGGCAATTCTTATAAGGGCAACATTTAATTGGGGCTGTCTTACAGGTTCAGAGATTCAGTCCATTATCAAGGCAGGAGCATGGCAGCATCCAGGCAGGCATGGTGCAGGAGGAGCTGAGAGTTCTACATCTTCATCTGAAGGCTGCTAGTGGAAGACTGGCTTCCATGCAGCTAGGATGAATCTGAAAGCCCACACCCACAGTGACACACCTACTCCAATAAGGCCACACCTTCTAACAGTGCCACTCCCTCGGCCAAGCATATACAAACCATCACAGATGTCAGTGGTTTCACGGCAAGGGAACTATTCCACCCAAACGTAGTTTCTAGATGTGCTGACCAGCAGTTAACTGACTCAGAGAATGTATGTTAAATACCACTAGGGTAGCATTGGCCTAATGACTTAGGATTCAGCGGTGAGCAAAATAACCCAAGACCTTTGCTTTCCTGGATTACCTATCTTCCCCAAAACAGCCCATGTCCTAAGTGAGGTACCAACATGGTTAAGAATGACAGAGAAGTAAATCAACTGCAAAGAGAATCCAGGCTTGCTGGGAGAGAGGGCAGAGGCATTCTGAATAGGGCAGTCACAGGAGGTCTTGGAGACAAAGGAACAGCTAGGCAAAGTCACAGAGGAGGTGCGGGACAGGCCATGCAGATATGATAGGGGCGCCATAGAGGGGACCAGCCTGGGCTGAGTGGGTGGAGGCCCAGTCTGGAAAGCAGACAGATGTGGGCAGGAAGAGGCACTGTCAGAGGTCAGAGAGCAGGGTGTGAAGGACTGGGCAGGGAGGGAGAGCAGGAGGGCATATGAGGAGAACGCCAGAATTCGGGAGCTCTGTTTTTACTCTGAGATGAACCAGGAGCTGTTGGAATGCTCTAAGCAGAAGCAAAACGTGGTTTGAATTATGCTCTAAAGCATGACACTGGCTGCTGACTCCAGTTCAGACAGGAGGGCAGAGGATGAAGGGAGCCTGGTCGGGAGCTACCGTCAACAGCACAGGCCAAGCACACAGAGGCATTCACAGATGGATGTCTGTGCATAGGGGCAAAGACGTGTGTGCCCTCCCGTACACGTGCATATGCCTGCAAAAATGTGTATGATCCCTGACGCCTGCACACACATACATGCACAGAATAAAATAAGCACTTGGGCTTGGTGTTTGGAGTTGTGAGGGGGGACCGAGAAACCCTCTCCCTACATAAAGGGTTAGTATCCAAGCTACCGGATCATGAATGCCAGGGCAAGCTTCTGTAAAAAAGCCATCCAACAAAGACGTGGCTGTGCGCTGTTCTAGGAGCCCCACGATCTTGCTGAGCCCTTGGTGGGGAAGGAGAAAGGTCAAAGGACACAGACAGGCTGGGTGGCCCTAGAAGCCAAGGGACATCCTCGGGAATAAAAGGGCTCTCTGAAGCACTAGGAACCACATGACTGGTACTGTGGTCAGCGCTGTTGCCCTTAAAACAAGGACTGGTGATTTCTGAGACGGCCGCAGAGACCGGCTCCTCTCCTGTCTCCAGCTGCCTGGACGCTTCCCATGCATGCTGGCCATGAAGATGGCTGACCAGCCACAGGCCTTCCCACACTGGCCTTGAAGCCCTTGCTACCCTTTGCCAAGCTCTCACGTTGCTTTCTGGTCTTGTTTCTTCACGGTTTAACTTGAGTCAGTTAGAGTCCTTCACAAGCTCTGCTCCCAATTCTCCAGCCTTATTCTCAGTCACCTTATCAGAGAGTGGGAAGGACATTTATAAATAACACACTGGCATCACCCAAAGTGCCCCTGACAAACAAAGAAGTCCCCTGCAAACGTCTACATCTGGGCCCCACGTGGGCTGAAATAGCAAAGCCCAAGTTCAAGTCCAGGCACAAGAAATGTGATACTGGGGCGGGGGTGGGGGATGTGGCCCCGGGGCCAGATAGACAAAGCTATTACCTCATGCCAGTGACTCAGAGTATCAACCCAGAGGAGGGAGCTAGTCCCTTAGACCTGTCCTCCCGAGGGGAGAATACTATGTTGGAGCCTCCAGCAGCTGCCCTTGGAACCCCTCTATCTCCCTGCAGGGGATCTGGGTGAGCATTCTGGCAACTCTGTGGAGAAGAGTATATGTTGCCTTTGGCCTTCTGTGATTACCAACTCTTCTTGGAGTTGCTGGTAACCCTGGGGTAGTGAAGTAGAAAGATGAGAAGGGGAAGAGGAAGTTCTCTGAGGACCCTGTGGAGACATTGGCTTGATCTTTCTTCTCTTGGCCATCCAAGCAAATTCTGCCCCTCCCCGCCCTCCAGCCATGAGTCACTGACTGATGCAGAGCATCATGGGAAAGGAGCCCGAATCCCTGAGGAACAGGGGTGTGAGAAAGGCAAGCCTACAGGCTGAGCTCCACACCATGTGAGCTGCACTGATGAGGAGCGGAGTGATTCCAAGTCCTCAAGGACTTGGGCTTGGCTGTGGGGCCTCAGAAGGGCTGGAACTGCGCCCGCCCGTGCTTCTCTCTGACCCAGCGGGCAGGAGGGGGGAATTAGAGGACACCAAGGAGATAGTTGTTGATAAAGAGGTGCTAGGGAGCTGAACTGGGTCCTGAGAGGTCGGGCAGTTGGTGACAGCTATGGGGACTGAGAGAGTGACGTGTACAGGGCCTGGATTGTATGTTTATCCTGTTTTCCAGAGGAATGGGGAGTGCTCGGCCCACAGTACTTTGGGGAGGGAAGACGCAGGAGCTCTGGAAGGTGAATAGAGAAGTTAGAGTTAGTTTGTTGGGGAAGCAAGCATCACCTTTTGCTAGAATCTTGACATTGGTGCGGCCTCCAACTACAAAGTGTAGTCCAGCACTCCCCTCTCCTTGACCATCAGGGAAGATGTTCCCAGGTTAATGCCTTCAAAGGCTCCTGCAGTTGTAGGAGCTCCAGGACTCAGGTTCTCCCAGATGCTCTGATTTCTCTCTCTCTGTCTCTCTCTCTGTCTCTCTCTCTCTCTCTGTCTGTCTCTCTCTCTCTCTCTCTCTCTCTCTCTCTCTGTCTCTCTCTCTCTCTCTTACTCCCCCTTCCTCTTTCCCTCCCTCCCTCTCTCTCTGTTTTTGTTTCCTTGTTTTCTTTTCTTTTTCTTTCTTTTTTCTTTTTTCTTTGTTTCCTTTCTTTTTTCTTTTTTTCTTTCTTTGTTTCCTTTTTTCTTTTTCTTTTTCTTTTTTTTTCTTTCTTTCTTTCCTTTTTTTTGCCTTTCAGAATTCCTGGTGGGTTCCCTCTGTAGACTCAACTAGCTGGGAGATCCCCAGAAATCCCCAGAAATGCTCCCCACACTGGATATGGAAGACCCTTCTGAATCTTTTTTGTGTTTCTCAGGGCTGAATTTGTTTCCTATTACTCCAGGAAAGGAATTTTCCAGCCCTCTAGGCTGCTGGCTGGAGGCAGCCACAATTGCTAATGTAACTTACAAAGCCAGAGGCTGTTTATTGAGTGAAAGATCTGCTTGTTTTCTAATTGTCCCTAATTGTTCCTATAAAACTGGTCCTCGTAATGAGGAGGAAGCTGTGGTTGAGCTGTGACATCCCAGGAGGATGTGACCCTGTTTGCCAAATATCTGGATCGACCACCAGCCATTAGGCTCAGTGTGGTGTAATTACATTTTGGAAGGGCTTAGGACAGATGGATGATATGTTCTTGTTTATAATTGAATTCTACTCCATAAAATGTGATTTTATTTGATATCAGCCTAAGCATATTAAGATGAACTCTTCATTTTTTTTTCAAACTTTCTCTCTGGTCTTTTTTTCTCCCTGATTTCTGTTACAAAAACATTCTAAGATGAAAGACCAGAAAGTCAGCTTTTAAATCTGCCTGCAAACCCAATAAGCCAACCACCATCAAGAGTCAAGACACCAGAGTTTTGTCCACGGTGACAAAATAACCCCAGAAACAAATCCTGCCCCAGTGCACGTTCAGTGCAGGCAGATTTTATAAATAGCATGGGCTAGGGAGGAGCTTCGTTGACCTGACTCCAAAGAAGAGGCATGATCTGGCCCACATTTTAAAAATAGAGAACTGTCCAAGAATAATACTACCTCACCGGGAGAGACTTTTTATCTTAGAGAGTCATAAAAAAAAAAATAGAAAATAACATTTCTGCCAATCTCTCCAGTTGCATGCTGGGAGTGGCAGGGTTTATTGTCCATCTGTAAACCATGAGAAGATAGGGGCAGCCACAGGTCAAGCAGCCTCAGGGGAAGCCGTGGGAAGGTGGAGACATGGAGGCAGAGAGGGAGATCAACACCGCAGACTCAAGGGTGCTCCAGGGCTGTGTGTATAGAATCCTCTCAGAACTTGTTTCTGGAACAGCTCAGCTCTGTCCCCACCGTGCCCTTCCAAGTGCACTCCCTCAGACATTGTTTTCCCCAGCCATGATAAGATGTCCCCCAAACCCAGCTGGGGGGGGGGCTCTTCTCCAGCATCCCACTCCTCCTCCTGGTAGAATCAATGACTACCTTTTCATCTCCCAGGGCTATAGCCTTTCTGTCTCTCTCTCTCTCTCTCTCTCTCTCTCTCTCTCTCTCTCTCTCTCACACACACACACACACACATACCTCTCTAACTCCTGAGAGAGCAGATTTGGCAGGGCAGATCTGGAATCACCTAGGAGACATGACTTGGCCGTGCCTGTGAGGGATTCTGTTCATTGGGTTAACTGAGGTAGGACGGCCACTCTGAAAGTAGGAGGAGACGCCTTTCCTCGGCCTTGGGTCCCGGCTGCATAAAAAGGAGAAAGCTAGCAGAGCTCCAGCCATCTTCTCCCCCTCACTATAAACATGATGTGACCAGCTGCTAAGATCGCCTCGTGTCTTGAACTTGACACAGTGGACTTTACCTCGAACTGTAGCCAAAGGAAACCTTTTCTTCTTTAAATTGCCTTATTGGAATATTTTACCATGGCAACAGAAAAGGCAATGAAGACAGTGTCAAATCCTTAAGTACTCAATGGCATGCCCCTGCCTCCCAGTGTGTCCCCTCTTCCTCCTCTTCTTCCTCCTCTTCTTCCTCCTCCTCTTCCTTTTCCTCCTCCTCCTTCCCCCTCTGGTGTTTCCTACAGTCATTTCCACGTTTTTGTTAAACACAGTATCTCAGTGCCTCTGGAGGGCTGGGCAGAGTTCCAGGCACTTTCCTGTCTCTGCCTCCCACTATGGGAGGTGCGTGTGTCTAGTTTTTCTCTGGGAGCATGAGATCAGAACTCAGCTCCTCATGCCTTTGCAGTGTCTTAGGGTTTCTTTACTGTGAATGACTATGACAACTCTTTTTTTTTTTTTTTGAGACAGGGTTTCTCTGTGTAGCTCTGGCTATCTTGGAACTCACTCTGTAGACCAGGACAGCCTTGAACTCAGAAATCTGCCTGCCTCTGCCTCCTAAGTGCTGGGATTAAAGGCGTGTGCCACCACCCGGCTATGACAACTCTTACAAAGGACAACATTTAATTGGGGCTGGCTTCCAGGTTCGGAGGTTTAGTCCATTATCATCATGGAGGTAGGCATGGTGCTGCAGGAGCTGAGAGTTCTATATCTTGATCTGAAGACAGCAGAAGGAGACTGTGCACCAGTGGGCATAGATTGAGCATATATGACCTCACAGCTCTGACTTCACAGTGACATACTTCCTCTAACAAGGCTACACCTCCTCCCATTAGGCCACACCTCCTCACATTAGGCCACACCTCCTCACATTAGACCACACCTTCTTCCATAAGGCTACACCTCCTCCCATAAGGCCACACCTCCTTATAGTGCCATTCTCTATGGCCAAGCATTCCACACATAAATCTGTGGGGCCATTCCTATTCAAGCCACTACTTGCAACAAGCATTTTACCTGCTGAGCTACCTCCATAGTCCCATCATTCTGCTGCTTGATAGCCCGGTGACAGCAAGCCTTTCTCCATAGATAATTAGCATGTAGCAAGCAGGTATTTTCATACTATGGAGCTGAGAGAGAAGAAAGAGGAAGATGAAAACACTAACAACTCACAGGAGACACCAGATATGGCGGGACATAGAGCAGCTGCATTTCTCTGGCTCCAGTGGCTGTTGGAATTATTTTTGTATTCACAGGTTACTCACTCAGACATACAGATTGTAGAACACAGAGATTATATGCTGAGATGTCTGCTGCCAGACTGAGTTATGGTGAGAGTTATCAGAAAATCCAAATTATTAACTAGGATCTCCAATGACAGGAGGAAAATTACACTCTCTGAAAATAACCAGACACATGATGTTGACATTCACCAATCAACTGTGACAGTGTTGATTTCTTCATATTGGTCATATATAAACAAATATATGGCTGATTTTTAAACGGGCTATTGAGAATGATATTTTTGTTTCAGAAGATTAAATTTTGAGATTGAATTCATATAAAATTAATCACTTGAAAACAGATTATCCAATAGCACCTCATACATTTACACCCTTCATCTCCCCATTTTACCCCCATCCCTAGATAGGACAGAAAAATGAATGGTAAGAGAGAGAGAGAGAGAGAGAGAGAGAGAGAGAGAGAGAGAGAGAGAGAGAGAGAGAGAGATTCCTGAATCTGACTTCTTGTTTCTTCTTTGAAACCAAGGACTGACAAAACACAACCAACTCCTCTAGATGACCAACAACCACCAGCACCACCTGTCAGGGTCCCAGTGTTTATATACCCTCTGAAAAGTTCCCAGAATTGCAAACATCACACAATGGCAGAAACTATCTGCAGCTGGCAAAACCATGCCTCTGCTAGAGCATGAGGCAAATCACAGTCAGGTGCTGCAGTCAGTCCGAAGCAGTCCCACATCCCCACACCTGGAATTAAAACAAAAGCACATTCTTATAATATTTCTGTGTTTTGAAAGAAACCAAAATTCCAGAGTTCTCACTACCCTTTGGGAATGAGTTCTGTGGTCAGATGGCAATCCTCTGTTTAACCTGTTGGGGAGGAGGTGTGTAAGTGTGCTGTCTGGGCATGTGTATGGGTGTGAGTGTGTGTGTGGGAAGTGTATGTGTGATATGTGTGTGTGTTACATGTGTGAGTGTGTATGTGGGAAGTGTGTGTGTGTGTGTGGTATATGTGTGAGTGTGTATGTGCACACACTCTCTTTTTATTTGTGCATGCACTCATGGAAGCCAGACCGTCAACATTGGGTGTTGTCATCTCTCATGCCCTGTGGATCCAGGCCAACATTTCTGTTCTGTCATAAGTAATCCTACCTTGCAAGAATCATCATGGTTTTGATATGTATATATCCAGTGATTGACAATCCTGAGTATCTTATTGGCTGTTCTTATACATCATTTTGGAGCAAATGTCTCTCAAGCTCATTATCCATTCTTTTAAAAAATTAAGTCACCTTTTTCTTTTTTAAGTTTTATTACATTCTGGATATTAAAATCTTCTTTTAATTTTTATTACATTTACATTTCAGTTTTGCGTGTGGGCAGCATGTAAATGCATGCCACAACGCATGCACTGCAGGCATAGAACAACCTTCGGGAGTTGGTTCTCTTACTCTGCCATGTAAGTGCCAGGGATTGAACCTGGGTCCGCAGGCTTGGCAATAGATTCCTTTACCCGTTAGCCATTTCGCTGGTCCCTGGATATTAAACTCTTATCAGATACAACACTTGTAAATGTTTTCTTCCATTCTTTTTATTTTTTAAGATTTATTTATTTTATGTATGTAAGTACATAGACACACCAGAAGATGGCATCGGATCCCATTATAGATGGTTGTGAGCCACCGTGTGGTTGCTGGGCTGGGATTTGAACTCAGGACCTCTGGAAGAACAGCTTAACCACTGAGCCATCTCTCCAGCCCTTTCTTCCATTCTTTCTGCAATTCTTTTCCCCCTATTTTTTGATTATTTCTGCCTGTGCAATAAGTTCTTATTTTAATAAGTCTAATTCTCGGGAGCCTGTGCCTCTTCTGATGGCTGCACTGGAGTGTTTTTAGCTCTCGCCCAGAATGGCAGGCCCTGCTTTGGCCACTAGGATGTGGTCATTCCTTCCTACAACCCCACACTTCTGCTCCCCACTCCAGTCTAGAACAAGAAGCCTGTTGTCTGGTTCTGTCATCCTCAGCCTCCTGAGCTCAGGCCAGGAAAGAAAGTATAGGCACGGCCCAGCCCCCACAGGAACATGTCCAAACTCTGAGGAGGTGGGAAGGGCGCCCCCTCATGTCCCTGGGCTCTCCTTCTCTCTGGATGGAACATAAGTCTCCACCTTGTTAAAAGTTTAAACAGCAATTTTAAAGCATCAGATTTGGAACAAACACTTTCCCGTGCACAGTCTGACCTCTGCAGACCTCAGAGCTCCGGGCCCACTAGGTTAGCATTAGCTGTGACCTGGAACCCACTTTCTTTGCAACTATAGTGCTTGGAAATTGTCCCTGTGAGATAAAGAGAGCCTGTGCGTGTTGGCATTTCATGTCATCTTTTCCTGTCACTTTCCACGGTGCCCCCATTTGTGGTGTGTACATATATGTGTACCTTTAGATGTAAAGTACATGCTTGTCCACGTATTTGCATGCCCGTGAGACACTCAGCATAATTGCTTTTAACAGTTTAACATCCCAGGACACTGGGAGCTGCTTCAGAGACTAAGGCAGGAGGGGTCATCTCTAAATTGCCACAGAATGATTTGAGGGAATGGGCTACTCCACTCTTTTTCCCTAAGCAATCTGTTCTCTGTGCTGGATCATGACTGAAGCCACCAACTCCCGCCCTGCTCCTGTGCCCCGCCCTGCTCCTTTCGCCCCACTGCCTCCTGTGCCCCGCCCACTTCCCACAGGTCCTGTTCATTTGGAGGGCTCCAGGTCAGTGTGACAGCTCATTATATTATCACCTGGCTCTTCATCCCTGGCATTTCCCAGAGCTCTCCTTTCTTCCCACCTCAAGTTGATATCTCAAGAGCCCTGTGGGCCTCAAACCAGATTCACAACTTCTGGATTTATTTCCCACCCATGAGCCTTGATAAATACTTCTAATTTTAGATGGGAAGTTTTTAATTTCCCCTTAAGAAGATAATATACTTTGTTCATTTCCCTGAAAGGAAGGCCCTGGTGCTTTCTAAGAAACTTTATAATAAAGGATTAAAACGGTAACTAGAAAACAAAGCAAAACAAGCCAGGAAATCCTCCGCTGGGAATTCCACACTCTGGAGGGTTCTGACATGAGGCTTTTCTGAGAACGGCCAGGCATCTGGAACCCACAGAATGCAGCGTCTGGTGCTTGGAAGGCTGTCCTAGAAGCAGTCTTTACAGGCTGGTTTTAATGGAATCGTGGACTCCTGTAGGGGTGCTTGGGTCAAACATACACACAGAAAAGGTCTCCTAGACAGAGGCAGGATGAAGGGAGTTTGTTGCTGAGCTTGACTTATTATGAATTTCATTCTCATTTCCAGAAAGCATGTATCTGGCTCCTGCCAGGGCCACGGTTTGAGCCTGGGGCTCAATACACGCCCTAAGAAGTCCCAAGTGAGCATCTGAAAGCTTCCCAACCGGAGGAGACAAGTCAAGTTTAGCTGGTTAGGGATCAAGTACTCTGGCCTTGCCCGACGTGGGAATCAGATAGCAGGAACTTGAAAATTGTGTTGAAGGTCAGGCAGTAACAACATGTAACTCAAGCGCCTGGGAATCCAACACCCTCTTCCGGTCTCCACAGACAGCTACACTTGTGTGCACACACATGTAAACAGAATTAAAGATACAAGTGATTTAAGGTAGAGCCAGAGTATAGCTTGGTGGTGGTGCGCTTGCCTAGCTATAGGCTGTAGGACTCTCTGAGAGTCAGGGAAATGAAGTTGGCAGTGGACCACACATCTGGCCAGTGTTTTCCTCTTCTATAGTTTGTTTGACATATTTTATATCAAATGTGAAAATAGTTACAAAATTCAAAGGTTTTACAGTGACTTTACTGTTTTCTAGAATATTTCCCTCAGAAAAATAAAAGAAAGCAATAAATCAGATGTGGAAACAAGGGCATGGTAGAACGCAGCTGCAAGGACCTGGTGGCCAGTGCACTCGGGACAGTCCCAAGACCCCGGGGCTTCAGCTGCTGCTGTCTGATTCCCACACTGGACAAGGCAAGAGCGCTTGACCCACGACCAGCTGAATGCTGGTTCTTGTTTCCCACCGGCTGTGGAATTTGCAGACACTCTCTTCTAGCTTCCCAGAGGGGCTGGGGAGCCTCCAGCATGTGCTGTGACATTTATAACTCCCGCTGGAATTTCCATGTCCCCAGCCCTCGCCCAGCCTGGGGATGAATCACGGATTCTTAGACCGGCGAAGCCATTTTGGAAACAGCTGCCAAGGAGCAAACACACTTAAAAATAGCTCTCACTCCCTGAAAAATGAATTGCTTATTTTAAGAAGGAAGGGTGACTTGAATCTGTCCTGCTTGCATCTTTATCTCCTGGGCACAGGGCCAGGGCATCTGAGAAAGGCCTGCCTGTCAGAGGGAATGGCACCTGCAGTGACGTAGTGGTGCCCATGATCAGGCTAGCATCTCCATGCCAGGGCCCAGGGCTGAGGTGTGAGTCGTCCTCCTGAGAACTGCATCCCAGGAGGTCTGGACTGCTGGGTATGAAGTTCTGCTTCTCCAGTAGACCTGACATCATTACTTTCTTGTGGTTGTGACCAGACATCCAACAGAATTCAGCAAGGAGCAGCTGGCAGTCGGGATGCAGCAAAGTGATAATCAGGCAGGAAGTGGGAGCACTCAGGCAGGAAATGGGAGCACTCAGATAAGAAGTGGGAGCACTCAGGTAGGAAGTAGAATTATTCAAGCAGGAAGCAGTAGTACTCAGGCAGGAAGTAGGAGCAGGACATTGCTCAGAAGCCTCATGCCTGTGCTCTTATACCTACCACCTAGTCTTCAAGTCTAGCTTCACCGGGTGAAGATCATATTCAAACGCACAGGGACATTTTCCATTCAAACACTTCAGACCACTGCTCCTCATCATGGGCTTGTGGGGTGGGCACAGTGGTCAGAAGCATACAAGAGGAAGGCACTGGGCTTTGGTCCATCCTTCAAAGGGAAGTCAAGCTCTGCTGCTGCAGATGAATGGGTAATGGTGTCTTGGCTCAAGTTGTCAGACAAGAAATTCCACTTGGCATTGGGGTGACAGTCTTCCCCCATCCCCTCTTGTTTTGTGAGGCACTCTAGCCAAAGATGTATGAAGGACTGATGTCAATTGTGATGTACTGTGTACTGTGAATTGAAAGAAAGAAGGAGAGAAAGAAAGAAGAAAGAAAAAAGGAAGGAGGAAAAATAAAAAGAAAGAAGAAAGAAAGAAAGAAAGAAAGAAAGAAAGAAAGAAAGAAAGAAAGAAGAGATGGATGGTGGGAGGGAGGGAGGAAAAATAAGATGAAAGAAAAAGAGAGGAGGGAGGAAGGAAAAAGAAAAAAGAAAGAAAGATGAAGGAGGGAAGAAAGGAAGGAAAGAAGGAAGGAAGAAGAAAGAAGGAAAGAAACAAGGGAGGAAAGGTAGGAAGGAAGAAGAAAAAGAAGGAAGGAAGGAAGGAAGGAAGGAAGGAAGAAAGAAAGAAAGAAAGAAAAGAAAAAGAAGGAAAGAACAACAGAAGGAAGGAAGGAAGGAAGGAAGGAAGGAAGGAAGGAAGGAAGGAAGGAGACACAGCTTGTGCCAGGTATGGTGGAGGAGGAAGTTTAGAATATGAGAGAGCACAGCCAGAGGCAGGGGCATCTGGAGAGTCCAGGACAGACATGACCAGATTGAGCTCTGCCACGTGAAGAGAGAGGGGAGGGGAAAGGAGAGGGAAGAGAGGGGAACCAGGAACAGCAGCCAGAGGTGCACAGGTACAAAGAATATGGGTAACCAAACTGGTTGGATTATGTAGGGAAGAGCAGCCCAGTCCCCTGGGTAGCAGGTAGGGACTGGGAGATGCAGAGAGAACCTGGTGGCCAGATCCACTTAGAGATGTTGAATGGGCACCTCAGCCTTTTGTCCCAGGTTTGAAACTTGACCCTATGTGGTAGTGGAACATCCAGCCAGAACAGGACAGCAAACACTGCAAAGAAACAGGATGTCCTAGATAGAAGGTGAGGGGACAGCGGAGCTCAGTAGTGACAGGAAAATGAAAAGTGGCAAGGTGTCAGGGAACCTCGGTGAGCTCACGTGACATCACAGCCAGGCTCCCCTCTCCAGTGTGGGTGGAATAAGCCACAAGCTCTTCAGATGGCCTTGGTTGTCTTGTGCAGGCGTGTTCAGGGGCGGGGACACCCTGAGCGCTAAGAAATCATGTCCATGCCAGGCTTGTTCACATCTTTAGAAGGCCAAGCCTCCGGGGGAGGCAACCTCCATCTTTTTTTCCTCCTCCTCCTCCTCCTCCTCCTCCTCCTCCTCCTCCTCCTCCTCCTCCTTCTCCTCCTCCTCCTTCTCCTCCTCCTTCTCTTCCTCTTTCTCCTTCTCATTCTCCTCTCCTCATTCTCCTCTTCTCTTTTTCTTCCTCTCCCTCCTCCTGCTCTTTCTCCTCTTCCTCCCCCCTCCTCCTCTTCTCCTCCTCTTTTCTTGTCCTCCCCTTCCTCTCCTCCTCTCCTCTCCTTGTCTTCCTCCTTCTGCTCCTCCTCCTCTTCCTTCCCCCTTCTTCTTTTCCTTCACTTTGATTTTTTCTTGCTTTCCACACTTCTACCCCCCTTCCCCCTCCTTCCCTTTTCTAACAGAGGCTTACATGTCCCAGGCTGGTGTCAAACTCCACTGTGAGGGAGGGCCGACCTCCCTTGAATTCCTCCCCACTGCTAAGATTACAGACACCACCAGAACCACTTTATACAACAGTAGGAATGGGACCCAGAGCCTCATGCACACTAGACATGCTCTCTACCAAAGTCTCTATCCTCAATCTAAGTGTTTTCTTAGGCTCATGTTAATTCTTTGTAAGAGGATAAGGATGTGGCCTTGAAAACAGTCCTATTTAAAAAAAAAGCTATAAAGTTATAGTTATAAGTAACTCATGTACAAAGATGAACTCTCAAACTGAAGAATCTCTTTGTGGCATCAGTAGTTATGATAATTTCGAAGCAAAGCAAAGCTTTTACAGTACCGGCCAGTCCACAGCCACACCTGGTGAGGTAGGAAATCCTTAGAAGGGAAGGAGTGCAGAGCAGAGAGAGCCCCAAGCGAGAGTTCCACAGCCTGGGGCTAGCACTGTAACATCTGCTGGTTCCACAGAGAAAATGAGGTAGAAAACTGTGTTGAGAACTATTCTGTGTGACTTTGATTTTTTAAAATAACCTTTGTGAAAAGCACACACACACACAGAGTCATGCATGCACACATACACACACTCCCTTCTAGTTCACTGCAAGCATGGCTCAAGGTGTCATTGGTTTAAGGAGCTCCTGGTTTCCTTCCCTGCTGCCAGGGGCAGAGCGGCCGCAGTTCAGGGCACCACGTGTGTTCTTTGACAGCACAGCTGCACCCTGGATTCCGCTCCTTCCGAGGGCAGGCTTGGCTTGCTGTAGCTGTGACACCTTCCTTACCCCTGTGTGCTTCCATCTGCCACTTGGCCTGGGTACTCATCACTAAGGCTCCATGAGGACATCAGGATGTTGCGAGGACTGAGGACTTGGTGATTGTCACAATCTGTGAGGTTCGGCTGGTGATCCTGTTCTTTCTTTGGAAATGATGATGACTTGTTCTCCTTCTTGGTTGCTAGTTGCACTGGGAAGTTTCCTGTCCCATTATGTTTACAGATACTCGTGGCTGCTGTCTTTTTCCCTTCGTGCTAAGATGTAACTGAAATTAAACCTGGAACACTGGAACCGGTAATTAATGAATGAGGCATTAGCAGTTACAAAGTCATGTATCTGCTAGCCTAATGAGCAGACAGTCTGCGCACACAGCTTACATGAATAGAATGTGCTCCTCCATGGGGAAGTGTACTGAAGGAGCTTTCTCACTGAGTGAACTTAGGTAGAAAACATTTCAATTTGGGATATGGAAAGAGAAACAATGACCCAGGGTGTGGCTCAGCTGCTGGCTTTCCTAGCATGCACAAAGCACTGGGTTAGAACTCAGGTACAGAAAGAAAAACAAAGTCCTAAGATATAGTAGTGTCCTGCCCAGGGCTGGAGGGATGGCACAGTAGTTAAGGTTGAGTACTTGCAGAAGACCTGGGCCCAGTTCCCATCATCCACATGGTGGCTTTACAACCACCGGGAAACCCCCGTACCCTCTTCTGGCCTTCATTGGCACCGGGCACACACATTGTACACAGAAGTATGTGAGGGAAAAAAGAAATATCATACCCATGAGAATAATGCAGGGGGATACACAGAGTTCAGAATCCAGCTGATAGTTCAGAGTGGGTCCATTCATATTGCCATGGGGTTTCAGGGACAGTGGTGTGGTTAGAGACAGGAGACATGGCTTTTTGGTGGATGTCAGGTCTTTGCCAGTTTGACTACCTCACCAACATGGTGAGCCCCAATTCTCCTCCAAGGGTGATGGCCGTGCCCTCTTATTTTGTGTCTAGGGCATCCTGACTGCCATATGAGGCAGAGGCGTGTTCCCTAAGTCTGTCAGCTCTATTGTTAAGTGAACAAGAGAACAGAGAGCCCACCATGGGACAAGGCAGCTTCCGTCCAAGCACCTAAGCTTCAGTACTCGGTGGTCAGGGTCCTGGACACTTCACCTCTAGAGCACACATTTCCATGTGTGTCTCCTTCAGGGTTTCCTTGATTTTAAAATGTCTCACCTCCTTTGTAAACTTCCCCAGGAGTAGAAGAAAAGAAGAGATAACGTGCTTTGGTGATGGAGTGGCAGGGAGAAAGAGAAGAGATTAAGGCTGGACCAAGATGTATCCTCATGAGTAGTTAATTCCGTTGAGACTGTTTCCCTCAAGGCTTGACCCCTGTGCAGGAGCTCTTCCATATCATCTTTGGGGTTTTTTTGAGTTTGTTTTTTTTTTTTTTAAAAAACAACAACAACAAACATGTCAGGGAGCTGGAGAACTGGAGAGATGGTTGAGAAGTTAATAGTGTTGGCTATGCAATCGTGAGGATTGGATTTGGATCCTAGCACCCACATAACCAGCTGAACAATTCCTGTATGCCTGGAATGTGGGCTCCAAAGCAGGCAGAGGCAGGAGGATCTCTTGAGAGTGCCAGCTTTCAGCACAATTGAGAAAATATAGGCCATAGCGTTGAGGGAGAGACCCTGCCTCAAAGAGACAGTTGGAGAGTGTCTTAGTCAGGGTTTCTATTCCTGCAGAAACATCATGACCAAGAAGCAAGTTGGGGAGGAAAGGGTTTATTCAGCTTACACTTCCACACTGTTGTTCATCACCAAAAGAAGTCAGGACTGGAAGTCAAGCAGGTGAGGAAGCAGGAGCTGATGCAGAGGCCATGGAGGGATGTTCCTTACTGGCTTGCTTCCCCTGGCTTGCTCAGCTTGCTCTCTTATAGAACCCAGGACTATCAGTCCAGGGATGGCACCACCCACAATGGGCCCTCTCCCCTTGATCACTAATTGAGAAAATGCCTTACAGCTGGATCTCATGGAGGCATTTCCTCAAGGGAGGCTCCTTTCTCTGTGACAACTAGATTGACACACAAAACCAACCAGTACAGAGAATGATAGAGGTGACACCTGGTGCCCTTTGGTGGCCCTTCTGTGTGCATGCATTCACATACAGACACATGGCTGTGGCAGGGAGCCAGACAAACACACAAGTAGATAGGTAGGTAGGTAGGAAGGTAGGAAGGTAGATGATAGGTAGATAGATAGATAGATAGATAGATAGATAGACAGGTAGATAGATAGATAGGTAGATAGATGATAGGTAGATAGATGATAGGTAGATAGATAGGTAGGTACATAGCTAGATGATAGGTAGATAGATAGGTAGATAGATAGATAGATAAATAGATGGATAGATAGATGATAGATTATAGATGATAGGTAGGTAAATAAGAAGTTGAATGTTTTTTAAACTTTGTATTAATTCTTTGTGAATTTCACAGTATGCACCCAATCCCACTCATCTCCCTGTCCCTTCAGTTCTGTCCCCTGCCCTTGCTACCCCCCCAAAAAAGTAAATGTAGAAGCAAGCAGACAAACAAAACAACAATAAACAAACAAGACACAGAACAAACAAATGTCACTGTAGAAGCTGCAGTGTGTCAAGGTATGCCTCACAATATACACTTTCTCCTAAATAGCTTTACTTGCAAATGTTCCTTGCAGTGAGTCCTTGGTCTGGGTCAAGGCCTCTGGTTTTTGTGACACCATCAGTCCTGGAGCCTCACTGGGACTCCTCTCTGATAGTGGGCTGTCATGGAGACCCTGCAGCTTTGGATCTGCAGGACCAGCCCATTCACACACTCCAGCAGATCATAGATGGTGAGGATGTTGGGGTGGGCCAAACCAGAGCCCTGGATCTGGGCCTGGGTGGAAGCTGGCTTGGTCAGCCTGCTGGCCTCCCCTGTGCCAGGAGAGCCAGGCTCAGCATCTCCTGTGCGTGCATTACTGTACTGCTCATGCAAGGTGTGTGTGTAGAGGTGTGGGGGGCATTGTTCTTCCAGCACTGTAGCCTGAGCTCTCCTATACTGCCCAGGTGAGGGGCGGGGCCAGCTCTCCTGAGTGTGGTGGCTAGTGAGGGGCAGGCCCAGGGCAGCACAGTGCTTAGACATCAACATGACCTCAGCCCAGACCAGGAATACCTGTATGGCATTTGGTGGTAATAATGGTCTCAGACATCCACACAGACCACATCTGTGATTGGACCACGGACTCAGACACGGCTTCTAACAGCTGCATGCGCCCAGATGTCGCTATGTCCTCAGGTAGTGCAAGCTACTCTGATCAGTATGTCCCCTGGCACAGCACGGCCCTCAGATATCCCCATGGTCTCAGGTGGCAGCCTAGACCACCGACATCTAAATACCCTTTGATGGTAGCTAGGGCCACAGACATTGGCACACACCCCAGCTACAGCAGGACCATGGACCCAAACATGGCCCTCAGTGGCAGTCAGGGCCAAGATATCACTGTGGCCTCAGGAGGCAGCACAACCCACTCAGGTCGGTTTGGCCCCCAGCATCAGCACATCAAGATGGCATCAGGCAGCAACCCAGACCACTGACATCTAAATGGCCTTCAGGGGCAACACGGGGCACAGACATCAGCACACACCCCGGCTACAGTAGGTCACATGACAGCACACAGACCACAGCAGCAGCCCAGACCTTACCATAGCCCCAGTGGTTGTGCCGGCTCCTCATGTCTACCGGACCTCACTGTCGAAGCATCTCCAGCTCTACCTCTCCCCACAGCGCATGACTTAGTGTGGGACAGGCCTAGGAGGCTGTGCGTGCCAGGTAGGGCTGCCAGGGTCGCGTGCAGCAGCCTGGAGCTGGTGCAGGCTCTGCCCCTGAACACCCTGCCCCGCCAGACAATCGCCCGTACACTGAACCACAGAGACTGGCCGAGAATGGCTCATTCTCTGGAGTGGGTGTCCTGAGTTTGTGATGCTCCCAGAGGTCATGTTGGTATCCAGCTAGGAGACAGTGTTCATGCAGCATCCGGATCTGTCGATGCTCCAGGTTCTTGGGGATGTCTGTAGTCTAGGCTGCAGTAGGCGGCCATTTTGATGTCCGTGACCTGTGTTGCTCTCAAGGGCACATGCTGTGCTGGGGAGCCGTGTACATGTCCCTGGTCTGTACTGTCACTGGAGACCATGGTGAAGTCCATGATCTCTGTTGCTGCCAGAAACCATATGGAAGTTGTGATCCGTGCTGCTTCTTTGCTGGTGCTATCATGTCTGCAGACTCACGGTTGAGAATGAGAGACATAGAGGCTTCTGTGACGACCTCTCACCTGCTCCACCCCCAAATAAAAACAGTCTAGACAGGAAGCCATAAAAGAAAACACTTAAAAAATTGTGATAGGGACGCTGAAGTGTAGCTCTCCACAGCTGACGGCTTCTGGTGGGTGTGGGTGGGGGCGGAGGTGGAGGTGGGGGTGGGGGTGGGGTGGAGGTGGGGGAGGAGGTGGGGTGGGGTGGGGTGGGGTGGGGTGGGGTATAGGTGAGCAAAGACTCAATTTTTTTTTTCCCGGAAGCCGGCCACCGGGAGTTTGCCCATGTGCAAGTGAACATATGGACAACACAAAATACACTTGGGTTTTTTTCTTTTTTTCTTTTTTCTGGGCAAAGGTCACAGGGTGGGGGTGGACCTGGAAGAACTGGGAAGTGAGTATGATTGCATACATTATGAGTAATTCCCAAATAATCAATAAAAATATTGTGTTGGAAAAATTTTTAAATGGTCAGAAATTTTAAAAAGAAAGAGAGAAAGTGAAAAAAAGCAGAAAGAGAAAAGAGAGAAGATGAAAGGACAGGGCAGAGTGGAGAGGAGGGGAGGCAAAGAGGAGAGAAGATGGGAGGGAGTAGAAGGGAGGAAAGAAGGAAGGGAGAAAGGGGAGGGGGAGGAAGGGGGAAGAGGGAGGGGGAGGAGGGAGGAAAGATGAAAGGAGGAGGGATAAGGAAGGGAGGAGGTGGGAGGAGGGAGAGGGAGGAGGGAGAAAGGAGGAGGAAAGGAGGTGGGGGAGAGAGGGGGATGAGGGAAGAGGGAGGAAGGGAATGGAAGAGGTGGGAGGAGGGAGGAGGGAGGGAAGAGGAGGAGGAAGGAGGAGGCGGGACAAGGGCGGTGGTTCAAGCAGAGAAACACTAATAAGGAGCAGATTGGAGGCTCTGCGCCGCCGGTTACATTTGTAGACGCTCCACAATCACTTGTCAAACACGAGGCTCTCCCCCAAAGCCAAGTTTTGCACATTTCCTAAACACATTTCTTTTTCTGGAGATGACTAGGGGCTTTAGACAGGTGCAGAGTTTTGATAACTCTGTGGATTGTTCTGAAGCTTTTTATTTATTGCCAAACAGCAATCTGTCCAAGTTCGAGCTTTTTTCTTACAGAACCTGAAATTTGGGGTGAAACTGTTTCCTGTCCTGGGATCATCGTTCCTAAATCTTCCTTGACTAAACCCTCTTCTCTCTCCTTGTTTTTTCTCCTAGTTGTGTTTATTTGTTGGTTTGTTTTGTTTTGAGATAGTGTCTCCCTAAGTGGCTTAGGCTGGCCTCTAACTCAGGATCCTCCTGCCTCAGCTTTCCAGGTACTGGGAGGAAGGCTGTGAGCCAGAATGCTGCTGCTGCTCCTCCTCCTCCCCTCTTCCTCCTCCTCCTCTGCTCCTCCTCCTCCCCTCCTTCTCCTCCTCCTTCTTCTTCTTGGTACAGTTTGCTTGCCCTCCTCACTTTCTGTACAAGCTTAAGTACAAGCGGAAACCATTCCTAAAGTCACTGTCCTTGGCCTGGGTTGGGGGTGCGGGTGGGGGAGGGGAGGAATGAGCTTGCCACACATCTCGCGTGCTCCAGTATCAGCCTGGAGGATGTGCTGTGGGTACAAGGATGGGATCACATGTGCCAAGTCACCACAGGCAGGACAGACATCCTGGAAGGCAGGGCGTGGTCACAGAGGACGCTCCTGAAAAGAAGCCATGGGTCTGGGGACTGATTTGAGCTGTCCCACAAGGGGCTCAGGAACTTCTCCCTGGAGCAGGGCCAGCTCCCTCTGGGACTGTCACTTCACCTTCATGCTCGGCCTTCCTCTTGGAGTCTCTGGAGAGCCCAGCTCCCTTGTTAGGCTCCCTCCCATCCATGCCCTCCCCAATGTCTTAACAGGAAGCTATGCAGTTCCCAGCTTTAGGGCCGCTCCCCAGACTGTTCTCTGCCACCTTCCTTCTGAGTGTCAGAGGTTGTCTCTCCCCAACTAGAGTCGTCAATACTGAGTGTGGCTGTGTGTGCGCCGAGGGGCCAGTGGTAGACAGTAGCTCTCCATGTTTTCTGCTTGAAGCTAAAACTTCTTTGAAAAAGTAAAACCTATTAAATGCCTCACTCAGCGGTTCCCTGTTGTGTCGTCGGTGTCAGTGCCGGTGAGGGTGAGGTTCTGAGGTCCGGCTTCAGCTTCCCAGGCTTGGGATGTTCTCTTCTTCCTAGGTGCAGTTCCTCCTCAGCTCAGCCCGCACCAGCCCCACAAGCTTCCTGTGTTCCAGACTGGGCCAGGGCAGAGCCTTTCCATAGAGATTTCAGAACTGGGCGAGGGAGATGGGTTGGTGGGTGAGACATGGGGATGCAGACCTGGGTTCAGGTCTCCAGCATCCCCATAAGCCTGAGATGGTAATGTCCCTCTGTAATCCCTGTGCTGTCGAGGATATATGGGAGGTGGAGACAAGAGACTTCTAGAAAAGTCAAAGGCCAGCTAGTCTGGCACACATAGCAATGAAATAAAAGAGAGCTGACCCCCAAACAGGGTGGAGAGTGAAGACCAACATTCAAGGCTGGCCTCTGACCTCCACATATATGCTGTGGCATTCTCACATGCATACACACATCACACACACATACACACATACTCACACACATGTACATGCATGCAACACTCACACATGCATACACATATATACATTCATACATATGTACATTCATTCATACACAGACCCACATGTAGGCATACACACACTCACACACATACACACACTCACACAGACACAAACACACATACAATCACACAAACACACACACATGCACACATGTGCACATATAATGGAAAAAGAGACCAGAGTCGACCTAACTATACACTGTGCAGTTAACTGTTGAGTGTCTGTCTTCCATCCTGATAGCTACGTGCCTGGCATTTCACGGGAGACATTGGTACACATGTGAGGAGCGCCCTAACAAAGGAGCCCAATAGCTATAAAGAACGGCCACATTAATTTCCTATTTAATCTCATCAGTCACACTTGGAAGACAGACATATTTACTTTCCTTTATTAAGAAAGCTGAGACCCAGAAATGCTAAGTAAGGCCAGTTGAGGTCGTGGAGCAAGATTTAAAGTCTGTGTGTCAAATTCAACTTGAAAATCCCCCCCCCCCAACACACACACACACACACACACACACACTATGCAGCGGCACCAATCCCTACCATGCAGAGTTCATCTGGCACTTAAATACATTCTACTGAAGATCTGTGGGTAGTTGGGGACTTAGAGTCACACTACCAGCTAGGACACCATGGGAAGTGTCCGTGTCTTCCATGCACACCTTGGGCACTTTATTACAAAGGCACGCCCATAAACACGCAGTGTGCACACACATGTGTGCAGACACATGGTGTGCTGGCTTGTGGTTTCTAATCTGTAAAGCTATCATAAACATCCTGTGTCTAACCTGTGGATTCACAGTTGGCGTGCACATTTTCCTAAGCATGCTCCATGTGGCAGGGGCCTCTTCTTCACAAGGTAAAACATGATAGCCTGGCTGTGTTTAGACACACCGAGGAGGGAGGGGATGTGCAGAGTCCTCACCACACCCAAGGGTTCAAGCAGAGGCCAGAGCAGAGGCCTTGCGAGGGGCCTTTATGGAGGTGGATTGCAGCCAACGAAAGCTATGCACAGTGACAGTGTAACCGTCATAAAGGCATTCTGAGGAGAGACACGTGTGCCCCCCATTACAGCTATCAGACTGTTAAGACAATGGCTCCCCAAGGGATTAAAAAATTCCCAGCAATCTTCATGTTGGGAAAAGATAAGGACGAAGCCTGTTGCTAACCAGAGGGAGACTTGCCTCCCAGGAAGAGATGTTAACACAGCTCTGACAACCTGTCAGGCTGCTGTGCAGCCTGGATCTGAGAGGAGGCTGGTCAGAGATGGGCGGGACCACACGTGACCAGCTCTGGTTGTCTGGGCACGCCTTTCCGCATTAATGCTAAGCCTCTTTGGGGACCCCAAGGATGAACTTCCTCTTCCCGGTGTCTTTTCTGTTTTTCGTGACTGCCTTTCTTTCCCAGTTACCTGTTGGCTCAGGTGCCCACCACTCAGGAAAGCACCAGATTGGCAGAAGTAGAGACATGCTCTGTCTCCTCATATTCTCAAGGGCTCCCCTGCAGAAACACATTCCCATTCTAACTTTTAGTCACAGTCACCCCCTCCTTAATGCTGAAACACGCAAAGAAGTCTGGGACAGTCAAAGAAATGTCTGAGTTCCTATAATTGTGTGTTACTTGGGGTGTAGCAAATTATCCTAAATTAGTGGCTTAAAAGGTATGTTTAATTTCAGCATCTCATGGTTTTTCTGTAAATCTAAGGATAGGCTAGCTGCGTGCTTCTGACTCTCACATGAGGTTTCAGTTACACTATCTGCTGAACTCTGGTTTCATCCGGCTAGGAGATAGGGTCATTTCCAACCCACCATTTTCTCACTGAAACTCAGCTCCCTGGACAGGGATGATGTGATGGTTGTCAGGATCTGGAGTCCAGCCACGTGGCCGCTCCACAAGGCTGGCAGGTCTCAGGGCTTGCTCCAGATCAGTCAACTAAGCAAAGACAAGAATGGAACAAAACAGAAGCCGCGGTGCACTTACACCCTAAGCCAGGCAGTATTGTCCTACTCTCTTCCCAGAGTTCATGCCTTAAAGTCAGTCACTAGATGCAGGCTTCATTCAAGGGGAGAGGTCACTGAGGGTGCACTAGGTAGGCAGGCTGGAACTAGGGTAGGCACTGGGGTAGGTGTGTTGGATACAGGTGATGGGGGTGTGGCCTTCAGGTCTGAATATGGGCATTAGGGATCGGGATGTGGATACTGGGATGGAGATGCAGACATTAGGGACCAGTGATGGACACACTAGGGGTGATGGGCTGCGGGACCATCTTGGGGTACGTCTACCAACCCCGCCTTTAATTGAGAGTTTTCTTTGTTTTCTGCATGAGCAAGAAGTAGACAGGCCACACAAGTTCTGAAATTTGTGTGTGTGTGTGTGCTGTGCGTATTCACACATGTGTGCATACATGCATGTGCATAGTAAGTATGTGGTAGTTAGAGGACAGCCTCAGGTGTTGGCCCTCAGGTGCCTTCTATCCTTTGGGATTGGGTCTTTCATTGGCCTGGGCAAGCAGGCTAAGCTAGCTAACCCTCACACCTCACTGGCTCCCCCATCTTTGCTTCCAGTCTTACCCATCTCACCATTACTGAATTATTGGTGAGTAGCACTGCACCCACGGCTTTTTTTTTCTTTTTCTGTTTCTTTTCCTTTTTCTTTTCCTTTTTCTTTTTCTTTTTCTTTTTTAAAATGTAGGTCCTGGAGATCTAAATTCAGGTCACTACATTTGCAAGGCAAGTGCTTTACTGACTAAGCCATGAATTCTGCACACGTCATGCCTTTCCATTCCCTAGCCCTGTGGGTTCTGCACATGTCACACCTTCCCATTGGCCTATCGGCTGGCCTTTTGTAGCTCTCCACTTCTGATCGGAGTCCCACACATCATCTCAGCTTCTAATGTTGGCTGGATCCCTTACGAATTGGCCCCAGACTCCCAGATGCCTCAACCTTTCTTCCCACGGCTGGCTGGCCGTGTCTACTGGATGCTACCTGTACCTTGCTTTATGCTTCAATGAAGATGGCTAATTAAGCAAGAAAAAAAAGAGTGAAGTGCTAGCATTGAGGATTTCCAGGAGTGCCAGAGAAACATGCTCATCAGGTGAACTGCCTAACAGCTGGTATCACCTCAGCAGCACAGCATGGCGCCGGCTCTTGGAAATCCTGCTGTGCCCACCTGTGAAGGTTGTGGATGCCTGGCCTATAGAAGAGTGAGCTGACAGTCAGGGAAATCTCCTTTGTAGCGTGAAGGTCTACATCTTCGTGGGGGTTTGGGGGGGGCTGTGTTTAAGGAAGCCCGCCTCTGTTAGGACAGGCCACCTGGAACCCACAGTACCTCACTGGGCTCTTTGGGGAGAATGGAACTAAGAGAATGCTCAGGCATCAAGAGAACCTGAAGAAGCCGTCTAGGGTAGCCATGTGTCCCAATTCTCCCAAAATGGTTCATCACCCACCTCTCTTCTGACTGTGATCCTTGACATGCCCAAGATCACTGAGAATAATGAAATGTTTAAATCCAGTCAGCTCAGAGTCTGTACCTGACTTCACAAGGAATTTAGCAGCTGGGATCTGCTAAAGTGAAGATCGGTGCATAAGTCCTACTTATTTTTGCTCGATAACTATGGACACTCAGGGAATACAAAGAAATTCATACTAGGAGAGATAGTCCCTCAAAGTTGTGTCTCCCCAGAGCTGTGTCTTGGTGTTATCCCTCAGAGCTGTGTCTTAGGGTGACCCTGAAGTTGTATATTGAATTGACCTCCCAGAGTTGTATGCTGGGGTGACCCTTCAGAACATGGCCTCAGAGACTGAGTCACCTTCTAACAGAGATACCTCATGTAGACCTGAGCTATCCAAATCATATTTTGGAAACAGGCATAAACATGCAAAGGAACAGATCCTTGGGATCTTTAGGACTACCAGATGGCCACCTGGGACACCCAGAATCCACAGAGACAACTTCCCAAAGCCTGAAGCAACCTCGTTAGCTGCCCTGGTGCACCATGTGAAGTGATCTGTGTGGAAGGTGGTGTCAGGAATCCAGAAAGTGCCGGGCGGTGGTGGCGCACGCCTGTAATGCCAGCACTCTGGGAGGCAGAGGCAGGCAGATTTCTGAGTTCGAGGCCAGCCTGGTCTACAGAGTGAGTTCCAGGACAGCCAGGGCTACACAGAGAAACCCTGTCTCAAAAAAACCAAATCCCAAAAATCAAAAAAAAAAAAAAAAAGGAATCCAGAAAGCTCTTCTGTAGGACCCACTTTCCGTTGCTTTTGATAAGGAATATTTTCTTCCACCTCCAGCCTCAGACTTAACTTCTTCCTTCTATGGTAGTCCTAGAAATGTTGCCAAATTGGGAATCGTATGGTCTGGTGGTCTGGGGGAAGCAGCAAGGCAGAGCGGAATGTGTGTGCTTCCACACAGAGACATCCTTTCAGATGAAGGTTGATTAAAATCATCTGTAGTTCAAATGTGACATGTCCCCCATAGGCTCCTGTTTGTGAACTCTTGGCTCCCCAGCAGGGGGCACTGTTAGCATAGCGGCAGCTCTGCTGACCTGCCCCCAGGGGCCTAGAATTGATTATGTCCTCACCTGCTGCCGGATGCTCCAGATCTGTGCAGTAGATAAAAGGACTGTCCACAACCCCAGTTCTCTCTTCCATTCTTGGTATCCCTGCTCTGGTTCTCAGCATATGCCCCCCTCGTCTCTCTACCCCCCTTTTCTCTGTCCTATTGGCTCTGCTCCCATCTATCTGTCTGTCCACATGTTCACTTGTCTTCCCGTCCCAGGACCTCACTCCTTTTTCTTCCCCAATAAACCACTTTTACACCAGGTCTGTTGCATGGTGTGGTTTCTCAGGGTTCACTTTGGCTTGGGCCTGCCTGGAATATCCCTTCTTGGAATTATATCTCGTAACAGGGAGACTATGGAACTTTCAGGAAGTAGAACCCGGCTAAAGGAAGTAGGTGACTGAGGATGGACCTGAGGTTTTATACCCCAGAGCCACTTCCTGTCTTCTCTCAGCTTCCTGACTGTTGGCACAATGTGACCGGCTGCCTCCTCTCCTGCCATCATGACTGACAGCCATAATGGACTATATCACCCTGCACCTGGGAACCAAAATAAGCCTTTCTGCCTTTAAATGACTTGGTCAGAACAACAGGTACAGTGGCTAAGACATCTTCTGTGATGATTACCTTGACCTTTTATGATATATACACTGATAGAGTTGCTCTATTTTCTATGCTTAATTTTTCTAAAATATGTGCTATTGCTACGCCTCTCTACTGTTAACTTGACACAGCCCATAGTTACTGGAGAGAGTCTCATTTTGGTGAGTGCCTGTGGGCATGTCTACGGCACATTTTCTTGTTTGC
>NC_067492.1:4028979-4056479 GCF_947179515.1 Apodemus sylvaticus | reverse complement strand
GGAAGACATGGTTGGCACTTGGGGCTGCCTGGACTTTGTTGTCTACCCAGATTTGGGGACAAAGGTCTTTCTCCACCAGCCAAAGACCCCTGCTCTGAAGTTCTTGTTCCTGTGACAATGTCAGGCAGGTGGCTGCTTCTCACTGGCTGCCTCCAGTCAGCCCCATGCGGAGGAGCCTCTCTGAAGACCTTTCCTAGCACCAGCAGGCCTCTCTCAGTGTCGTGCTGCTTAGATGCCAGTATGAAAGCTTGGTGCCTGGCTTGACCGCGAGCCCAGTCTCTGACTAGGAAGTTACGCGGCCATTGCTTGGCTTATTGCTCAGTATCTGGGGTCCCTAACTTTCTTCTCTTTATTTGAACAAACAAAATAAATATTCATAAGCTATTTGCAGAGTATACATTATGCAAATATAGTGGCTGGTTTTCAAGAAATACACTTCAGAAGCAGAATAAGCCCTTCGACTGGCAGTTTGTCTATGTGTGGTACTGTTAACTTTGCCGGAAGAGCCAATTGCTGTTGATTGACACCATGCAGACAAGGCACCAGGGTTTTCAGGATTGAATATTGACTGAGACAGGAAGGTACAAAGGGAGAGAGGAGCCCCGGGTCTCTGTAGACACTAAGCCACTTTGCTTGTTTGCACACTGTCTCTGTTGGGCTTTGTGCGTAGCTTTCCACAGCCCACCTCTGAGGTCTCTCATGGGAGCGCTTTCTCCTCCTATCACCTTTGTAATGATCTAGCCAACTGCTAACAGAGCCTCTCCGCTGAAGTTCCTCAGAACAGAGTCAGAGGTCACTAGATGTCCTAGCACCACTTCACTCTGAGTGAAGAAAGCATGTGTTCATCAAATGTTTGCCGTAACAGCAGTGTTCACTAATGAGCCAGCTACAACCCTAATTAACCTTATCCCTAACCCTGACCCACCCTAACCCTAACCTACCCTAGCCCTGACCCACCCTAACCCTGGTCCCTCTGTTTCCTTCCAATTGCCACCCAGTCACTGACCCACTGACCCATATTTTCCCCTTATAGAGACATTGATTTTGAAGTTTTACTTCTTAAAATCCCTCAGAGCTAATGCTCGCTAGCTGATTGGCAGATACAGCTTCATCCTTGGTGATTTAAGACAGTTTCATTTCTTTTCCGTGAAGAATACACACATGGAGAGAGAGAGAGAGAGAGAGAGAGAGAGAGAGAGAGAGAGAGAGAGTGTTGAGGAAAAAGAACAAAAATTCAGTGCCTATAAAATAGAAATGAGATTATTTATATATTCGCAACAGGCCACCTATTTTGAATATCATTAATATTTTAACTCCATCATACAAATATATGTATCAACTCAACAATCACTGAACAAAAATCTGATTGTATTTCTATCCTCTTAGCTGAAACACTGTATTAGAAGCCCTTGGTGAATCAGTAGAATAGTTTCCCCTCCTGCTCTGAGGCTTATGAAATGACAGGCTGAGTCCCAGTGCTGGCTTGAAGGGGCTGGCTGGAGCTGGTCCCTGATGACCATTGTCTTGAGTAGGTACTAACCCCACCTCTCCCCTGTCCCCTCCCCGCCCCCCACCAGCTGCAGGGCAAGCTGATGTCCTGTACCAACTTCTATGGGGTGATGTCTCTCTTTGCAAGGAATGCAGTTGCATCTCTCACTCCGGGTGTGGTTTTGGGCTTCTTTGCTTTACAGTATCTTCCTAGTTGTATGTCCTTGATGGATCTTAGATGTTAACAGCTGAGATAGTTGCTGAGATGCAGAAAGATAAAAAATAAAAAAGTAAGAAGCCCTCATGGCTATGAAAATGTATAGCAAAAGCAGCTTAAGGAAGGATGGGTTTATTTGGACTAGTGGTTATACCATACCATCAAGGAAGGGCAGGTGGGGTACAGGAGTCTGAGGTAGTTGTCACAGTGTATCACTGTGTGCTACAGTAAAGTAGCTGACATAGTGCATCAGCAGAGGTGAAGCAGGGGAGGGTGGGTGCCAGTGCCTGGCTCCACGTCTCCTCAGCTTTCTCTCCAGGGCTCTAAGCCATGGGATGGTGCTGCCTGTGTTCAGGATGAGTCAATTCTCTTAGAAAACACCAACTCCAAGCACTCCAAGCAGCATGTCTCCAAGGTGATTCTAAGTGCAGTCAAAATGACACTGGAGACTAACCATCACCACGCCTTCCCCAGTAGCTAAAAGAAACAGTATGGTAGGCAAGAATTTCACTTTGTGGAAAAATAATGGTTTTAAAGCACCAGGCAAGGTGAAACAGACCTGCAGTCCCAGGACTCAGATGGTTGATGTGCACAGGTTCATGGTTCCAGACCAGTGTAGGCAACTTACAGGAGGGAGAGAAGAGTGAGGAGGAAGGAGGAGGAGGAGAGACAGAGACAGAGAGAGACACACAGAGAAAGAGAAAGAGACACAGAGAGAGACAGAGACAGAGGGGTAGACTTGCTATACTGGATGGCTTTGTGTGTCAACGTGACACAGGCTGGAGTTATCACAGAGAAAGGAGCCTCCCTTGAGGCATTTGCCTCCATGAGATCCAGCTGTGGGGCATTTTCTCAACGAGTGATCAAGGTGGGAGGGCCCATTGTGGGTGGTGCCATCTCTGGGTTGGTATTCTTGGGTTCTATAAGAAAGAAAGCTGAGCAAGCCAGGGGAAGCAAGCCGGTAAGGAACATCCCTCCATGGCCTCTGCATCAGCTCCTGCTTCCTGACCTGCTTGAGTTCCTGTCCTGACTTTCTTTGGTGATCAACAGCAATGTGGAAGTGTAAGCTGAATAAACCCTTTCCTCCCCAACTTGCTTCTTGGTCATGATGTTTTGTGCAGGTAAAGAAACCCCGACTAAGATACCTGCAAACAACCCATTTACCCTTGCTAGGCCCACTCCCCAGAACAGCACCACCAACTGGAGACCAAGCGTTCAAATTCATGAACCTGTGGGGGACTTTCCACATTCAAAACACAGTACAAGACAGTGTTAAGCCCAAAAAGAAACCAAAGGAAACTTGTAAGGTAGCTAGGTGCTTCCCTTTCCTTCTCTGACTTAATGATTGCCACACACAGTGAATTCTGCAAATTCAACATCTTAACTCTATGTTAGGATAACTCAAACCAGATTCCTATATGGCAGTTACAGCCAGCCCAGAAGTTACAAACATGATTTTTCCATGTTCTTAAGACTGAGAAGGTCTCTGAGTTTGCTTATAATGGTGATGTGTAGCTAATCTCCTCAATAAAAGGTTAGTTGGGAAAATATAGAACTGGGTTAAGGGGCTTGACAGGCTCAGGTTGCTGTAGGAATTAAATCTATGAGGATAGAGTTCTCCCTTTTCAGACATCTCAGAACCACCAATGCTGTCCAGAGCAGGCTGCCCAGGTCTCCCCAGTCCTGATCTAAACAAGATTGCAATAAGAAAAGCAGCTTGAGGAGGAGAAAGCACACACTTCTCAGGGATTTCCACAACTCCTTCCCTATCCTTCTCTGACGCCAATGACAGAAACCCAGGGCTTGAAGAATGAGTCTGGTATCTCAGCCATTTCAAGCCTATCATTAATTTCCTGTCCAGACTGATTAGTGGTCCTGCCTTCCCGTCCCCTATCTCTCTCCTCTGGTGCACACGTAAAGACTCCGCCATTCTTCTCGCCCGTCTTACCAGCTTTATCTTGACAAGTGCCATGTGTCTCTGTTCCATTCATTGTTCTCTTCTGTGCCGCCAGGCTTCAGCCTGCATCTTCCTCACCAGGAAGTCCACACAGATCATTCCCCAAATCTATTGTGTGACTCTTCCTGGGGAGAGGTGAAAAAAACCATCTATTCACCCCCTGATGGGGCACCAACAACAGTCGGAAGAAACTATTTCATCCTTGTCTAGCTTTGTGAAGCAATAGTTTGTTGTTTACTTACTCCAGTGTGGCTAAAGGATTACAGGAACACCGGTGACTCAGATACAGGGGCATCTCTGAAAAGCCCACCCCAGAATGGTTACAATGTATGCAAGCTCCATTGAGCTCCCTAACTAGCTGTCAGTTCCATTAGGGTCTCCCTTTCCCTAAGCAACCATTGATTGCTTTTGTAGCTTGTGTGTCTTGTAACTTTCTTGGAAACTTTGTAAACTTTTCTGGCTTTCTGAATCTTCTGAGCTAGTCTTCTCTTCTTGATTTGGGAGCAGCAGCTACACAGCAGGACTTTCCAAGGTCTGAGTGTTCTCTGGTTAGGTTAGCAAGCTTGTAGAGCTACTGACTGGATTAGTCCAGAGCTGCACTAGTCTTCCCCACCAGCCTTGAATTCTTCCTTTGCTAGCTTCAGAGCAGCTCCCTTAGAAAGTGTTTGGTATTCATTCCTAAAAGGCTGCTTGGGGAGGGAGGCCTCCTGGAGCAATGAGCTGTGGACCCGGCATAGGCAAAGGGCTTGGCAGAGTTAAGGCAAAGTGTGTCTTCCCTTTGTATTTTGTGAGCCAGCAAACCCCTGCCCACCCACCCACCCACCCACCCTTCCTGTAAATTGCCTTAGCCAGAGAGGATACACAAGAGACACTGGTACTCTTCTAGATTCTCCTTTATGGAACAAACCCTAAAGAGATTGGGGGCGGGGGGGGGGGGGGGGGACAGATGGGTGAGAATAGCCGTTTTGAAGACTCCCTGAGCTCAGAAGTGATGTGGGGTCTTCAGCTTTACCCTTGGCAAGGCATTGGTCACAATGATGCCAGGGCAGCTGGCATTTGTGACAGGCTTCTATGCTGGGCACTTGTTTTGTTCTCTCAGCAGCTTCATGATGGAGGGGCCTTCAGTCAAGGTCACACTATGGTGGAGGACATGGCATCTACTGATCTGAGTACCTTACCCTAGGACCCAGGACCAGAGGGAGCAATAGAGTCAGCCCCCAGCAGACTGCCTGACTCCAGAGCCCTGCACCCCACCGCTAGTTCCTAGCCACCTTGAACTGTGTGCCCCCTCCATCAAAGAAAGAGCAAAGCAATGTCATAGCTTTGATATATGCTATTGTGACCTTGTACCTGGTATCAGCACCACTGAGCTATCTCAACTCACTTTATTCCTATAGAGAATAAGTGTCTTAGATTCTGAGGCTGGGGAGATGGCTCAGTTGGTAAACACAAGGACTTGAGCTCAATCTCCAGAATCCAAGTAAAAACAGGTCCATGTGTGGTGGTGCATTATAACCTCAGTGTTGGCAAGGGGAAGACAGGATTCCTGGGATGCACTCTGTGCACCTGGTAGTGGGGATGTAGTGAGCACCCCCCCCCCGCCACACACACACACACACACACACACACACACACGCACACGCACCCACGTGCATGCACGCACACACCTTGGGATACACTGTAACTCTTTGGGAAAGCTGCATCTAGATGTCATGTTTCAGCGGCCCTTCTGGGAATACAGCACTACTCTCAGGAGAACTTGTCACTGGAGAGGGCAGGACCCTTGCCTTTCTTCTGTCCCACCTATGTCCTTACTGCTGTCGGGTTCTAGTGCTCTGTGGTTTCAGAGACCTTGAGAGATTCTGCTGACCACTGGAAGGCATGCTCTTCTATGAACTGTCTAGTTAGGACTGGAGGGGAGGAGTCCTTCCAGTCGGAAGGTGAGAGATGCCAGGGTCTTAGCTGGCATGCCAACAGCGGAGGTTGACAATGACCAGGTGGGGCTACGGATGTGTTCACAGGGAAATAAAACCCAGAATCATTGACTTCTGTGAGGTCAAAAGGCTGTGTTTGTCTAGCTTGGCAAGGTAGGGAGCTGGTAGAGGAGCCAGGCCATCTGGACTGGCTCAGTGTGCGGTGCCTGTCCCCGAGAGTACATCAGGATGTAAGGGAGGCAGGCGGTCACAGAGTATGCCAGCAAATCTTGGAAGGTGTCATTCATAAAATATTGAATGACCAAGGAGGTGGCACACAGGCCACATGGCAGTGTCAGGTTCTAGGGGGAGCTGGATGGGAAGGGGACCTCCATTCACTCCTGACTCATCCGGCTTGGGCTGGATGCCCATGGACTCTAGTCATTGTGGACATGAGCCATGAAGCCAATCCAACAATTCTGAGAGCAGAAGCAAGCTCTGGCCAGGGATGGCTACTCTGTGGACCATAAGCATTCTTTGTGGCAATGGTCTCTGTTATTTCAGGACAAAATTCAGTGGGTTCTTGGCCAAAAGCAGAATGATAGACAGACTTTAATCCTCAGATATTTTCAGGGGTTTCTAAACTTGTTGAAGACATCAAGTTCATAGCATAATCTTACAGGGAGGGGGGCAAGTGAGAGGCAGGAGACAGGAGCTGGTGTCAATTCTATGAAGAAAAGCACATCCTTGGGTTAGCAGACTTTCCACCATATAGGAGACAGCCACAAATTGGACAAGTGCAGACTCCAGGCAAAGTCATAGCCTTATGGAAACTTCTCTGAGGCGCCAATGATCTACTCTGCAGATATTCCTCTGATGCTGACCCCCTTGCTCCAGAACCTTCCAAAGCACTTCTCAGTGTGTCCTATGTAGCCCCAGCCAGAAGAACAGTGGTCAAAGGCACATAGACTCATAAGTCCCTGATTTCCTTGAAGATAGCTCCCCCCTTGGCATCTTGCAGTCTGACAATAGGACCAAGGAACTGTGTGACTCCCCTGGGGTCTTCAAACCTGGGTTGGTTTGTTATTTCCCATGTTGGATCTGAGCACACAGAGAAACAAGGTGGGTGGCAGAGAGGAGGTGGATAAAGAAGATGGGTAGAGACGCCATGGAGGGTTAAATAGCTCTCAAAAGTACATCCAGCTTCCCTGTTCCTGAATGGCCAGCCTCAGGCTTGTGTTCTACTCTGCCTCTGGCTTCTGTGAATCATCTTGGTAGCTGTTCCCAAACACACTGTGACTTTCATGAGTAAGAACATTTCTCAGGCTATGTGATCCCAGATAGAGATGGAAGGCTGATCATGCCTGTGCATTCTACGGATGCTGTAAGGTTCCAGGACCTAGTGATCTCTCTGAGCAGTCCTCCCACCATTCAAGTCCTTCTGTGTGTCACACACAAGGCTAGGGCCTGGGACATCTAGAACATTCTTGCACATATATGCACCAATTGGTACACTTCATCTCAGCTTCCCCAGGGACACATCATCAGATTCCCAAATTAGAGGCTTCTCAGTGTCCCCAAACAGTAGCTGGAAATCACATGTTAAACACATTAGCAATATAGACAGCTGGAAATCATGTGTTCAAACACATAAGCACATGGGGCACATTTCAGCCAAATTATAGCAAAAGTACTACTTAAGGTCCTACTAAGTTAACCACCAGATTTAGGGAGGGAGGCAGCACCTGGATTAGTATCCCACTCATGGCCTGAATCCCGTGCTCCTCAGGGTTGTGCTCCATAAGCTCCGTGATCCTCAGCTGCAGGCTGAACATTCCTTGGTATGCACAGGCGTGGTTGATGCGGCCAGTGGGGAGAACATTACCTCTGCAACCTCCCAGCTGAACGATGGGATATCTTTAGGGATTACCAAATGTTGGAAGGGCAAGGTTGTGATAGGAAACCCCATTAGGGGATGCTACTGGGCTGCAGAAAACACTCAGCAGTTAAGAGCTTTGTTCCTAGAACCTTGGTTGGCTCACAACTACCTGGAACTCCAGCTATAGGGGCTCCGATGTCCTCCTCTAGTGTCCTGGGGCACCACATACTCACACAGAGACATATAATTTAAAGGATGAAACTTTAAGAAGAGCCTGTAATTCCAGGCTGATGAAACAAACCCACACAAGCTATTTACTAGGAGTCAACATTCAGCACCCTTCCCAAACCAGGCTCTAGATCCTGACTGGGTCAGTAAAGCCGTAGTCTGAGCTAAGATCATTCACAAAGCAAAGGGCTCACACTTGCTCCCCAGAACTCCCCCCTTAGGCTTAACATTTCAGGGGTCCTGATCTTCAGTATCAAAGCTAATATTTTTGGCCAGATATATAGGGTCTTCTCTGTTAGTGATCAATCTTTCCACAGTCAGGACAAAAGTAGAAGTGTTAATACAGCCATCAGTTCAACTTCGATTTCATAAAGTGTGTGGAACTGGGCAGCAGGTAGCAGCACTTTTCCAGGGGCAGTGATTAAGCAGGTTGGGAGAGACTGGGTAAGTGATGGAAAGAGACCCCATGGGAACCACGGTTCATGCAGAGGTTTAAGAAGCAAACTGAAAACTAACGGAATTCCATTCCTTAAGCACCATGCAGAGCGACTGATAAGAAAAAGCCGTGGGTACCTTGTAGGCATAACTGGAATTTTCCAGCTCTCAGCAACAAACGGTGAACCTGAGCCCGAGGTCTAGAGTTTCCTACATGATGGAGAATTTTCACTTTCCGTTGTCCACGTACCGTGTGTGTGTGTGTGTGTGTGTGTGTGTGTGTGTATCCCTAGATTCATGCCCAATCTCCTCTTTATTGGGAAGGGATGGATCTAGGGATGTGGAATCTCCAAAGAGGTACTCATCAGACCCAGGCTACCAGGCCACTCATTGCCTTTAAGACCAGTTTGTTGCCTTAAACTAAAGAAGAAGCTCTCTCCCACTGCCCTTCCTCCCACTCCCCTCCTCCCACTATCCTTACTCCTACTACCCTCCTCCCGCTCCCTCCTCCCACCAACTCTCTTTTCACCACTCCTCTTCTCGCTCCCCTCCTCCCAGTCTCTGTTGGTGGTGTAAGCCATCCCTGGTGTAGGCATGGCAAGCAGGCGACAACTGTCAGGAGTTGAGTCTCTCCTTCCACCATGTGGGTCTTGGGGTCTGGTCACTGGGACTTGGTGCCGAGAACCTTTACCCATTACGTCATTCCATTAGTTCACAAATACAATTTTTAATTAAAATATCGGTTGAAGTGCTAAGGAGGCAGAAGCAGGAATCTGAGCCATTCCGGGCTACAGGAGACCTATCTCACAATAACAAAATTACATAACTAGAAACATATTAGTCGACTATACTTAAGCAAGGTTATATTTCTATCAAACAATTAAAAAGTGAGAAGAGAAAGGTACTAAATGTGAAGGGCTCACAAAGGGAGCCTTCTTACTATGGAGTCTGGAGTCTGTTGGGGGACGGCACTCAGGCCTCAAGCTGTCACCTGGCAATTGTGCTGCTGTCATTGCCCCCAAACCCCACCAGCACCTGTAAACCACCAGCTAGTGCCAAGTGTCCAGACACCTTTTCTTCTGTATCAGGCTTGTCCTAAGGATGCTTTTACTATATGGATGGCCACACTGCACCTGATGTTTCTCAACCTCAGCTGACAATCCCACTAAAGGCACGTCAGAGCTCTACAACACCTTGGTGCTGCATGCCTGTGTGAGCACCCACCTTTTCTGCTGTGTTTGGAGAGTTGATTTGTTCATCTGGAGCAATTGAATCGGTATCCCCCTGAATTGAAGTCTCTAAGACCCCAGAAAAGGTTCTTGTACTGTTTCTGAGTTTGAGTAGAGTTGAAACAGACAAAAGTCTCCTGTTTTTTCTAACCATCATTAGAACGGGCTGAACTTCCTTTCCCACATTCAGTCCCTCCCAGAAAAGCTTCAGAGAATTAAAATGAAGAAAAATGCACACAGTTGTCACTGTTTCAAATTTTTGTATCCTTCCTGAGCTGAGGTGGTAAGTTTGTTCCTACTCCGCCCAGTAGCTGAAGCTTGTTGGGGTCTCTCGAATGTAACAATGGCCTACATTTAAGCCAAGACCAGCAGTGTTATTCTTTGTTTGGCCTTCTATAATAATTCATTAATTAGAGGAGACTGTTTTAGCATTTAGAAGGAAAACCTTTCCCTGCTGATCATAGTCACAATCTGACTTTCAGCAGCCCATTGTACACGGGCCTAATTGTCCCATCAAAAGAAATTAGATGGTGAGAACCTACTTTTCAAGGGAATTCAATAGTTCTCATTATAAAATAAAGAGTGTGGTCAAATGCTATTAACAAAGTGCTATTTATCTATAAAGAAAACTAGATCCAGACTGTACTAAGAGCATTGTGCTTTTCCTACAGGGCAGGCATAATGGCAGGGCTCTTGTGGTAGGGTGGGCCAGGACCTGCAAAAGCAAGGTCTGAATACAGTCGCAACAATAGGAAAGGTTTCATGCCAGGACTGGAGACACTGGGGAAAGAGTCAGGGAGTAAATACAACAGGCTTTCTGCATTCTGAGGTCTATTCCACTGACATCCACCCACTCTATAGGAAAAACTTTATTCCCCAGAAAGCTGGGGACACACAGTGTGGCCACGAGCCAAGAAGCCTGGAGAACATAAAAGTTGAATTCCATAGAATTTCTAAGTACTGTGAACTATTGTTCTTCCCTGACTTTTTTTTTTTTCCTGCGACCCCTTAAAAATGGTTCACAGGCCATTTAAGGATGAGTGGCAGGCAGGACATGGCCTAGGGCCATGGATGCTGACTGACGCTGTGGACCTTAAGATGGTTAACCATTAGCAGTTTTCAGAAAGAAACCGAAAGGGATTGTTCCTGCTTCCTTCTGTTGCTGTACTTAAGCACCCTGACCGAAAGCAACACAGGGAAGAGGGGCTTATTGACTGACAGTTCCCAGTTACAGTCCGTTACAGTACAGTTCCCAGTTACAGTCCATCCTCTCAGAGGAGGGGAGGGGGCAGTGAGAGACGGAGTCAAGGCGGAAACTTTAAACAACCCTTCCCATTGTGTCGTCTGTACCCTCGATGCCGGCTTTGTGTCTGCTTCCGCTCAGTTGGCTTTCTCATTCTTACACAGTCAGGGGCCAGCCGGTCACAGGATGTCACCCGACTTCAGGGTGGGTCTTTCCCACCTGGATTAACAATCAAGGCAATCCCCAACGAGCATGCTATAGGCCAATTTATATCTCCCCAACCCCCTTAAGGCCGTTCTCAGGTTGGGATGGAAAGTTGACATTGAAAACTAACCTTCTCAGGGATTAGCTCCCTTATAACTATCTTTTTAAAAAAACAAAAACAACTTTGCTTCACCTTTTTTTTTTTTTAGAATTATTTATTTTATGTATATGAGTACATGGTTGCTGTCCTCAGACACACCAGAAGAGGGCATCAGACACCATTACAGATGATCGTGAGCTACCATGTGGTTGCTGGGAATTGAACTCAGGACCTCTGGAAGAGCAGTCAGTGCTCTTAACCACTGAGCCATCTCTCCAGCCTCACCCCTACCCTGTCCCAATAGTTATATAGGTTATAACTATCTTAACATGCATTGGTCACAGAAAAATCTTCTGGGGGTAATGTCCACCCCCAAACCTGACAGGAGACATTTTGTAGATACAAAAAGAAGAACTAGAATCGAGGTAGATCTGAGTTTGCAGGCATGATGCATCCCGTGACGTCACACACAACAGGCAGGAGTGTAGCTAAGTTGTGCTGTGCTTATCCAGCACACTGGAGCCCAGCGTTGTTCAGAACAGATGTATCGCCATACAGAATACACCTGTAATCTCGGCAGTGGGGAAAGGTGGTAAATTAGCTTTCATCATAGCTTGGTGTTCCTGCAGGAGAGACATGAGTCCTAGCATCCTCGGGGCTGTCAGCGGGAGGCTCCCAGCGAGGCTGTAATTGAGTCAGTGAGCTTCCAGAGAACAGTCTGATGGACTTGACTATCTTCAGTATCTTGTCACTTCCCCGGGGGAATCTGTCTGTTCGAAGGAGCTGTTTATCCAGCTTCTTTCAGGGGCTTTCAAGCAAAGTTTGGGCATCATTAGAGGCTCAGAAATGACAGTTGTTCACCTCCTTCCGGGATGTGTCAAAGCCCTGCCTGGGACTTGTCAAGAAATACAGGTGATTTTAATTTAAGAGAACGCCTCTGATAGCCTTCAAAGCTGCTTGTCACTTTGTCGTGTTGGTGCCGAGAGCTCCCCGACTCCATGTTGAGTGTCTGGGCACTCTCTCTCAGGACACAAGAGAACCCTGTGCCACTGAAGAGCCAGGGAGAGAGCTCAGCAGTAAGGTGCCTGCCGGTCTTCTTCCCCAATCAGGGTGCACCCAGCGCTACTTAACAAGGAGGGTGGCGAACTTGTCCCTTAGCAGAAAAGCTAGACCACTCTCGATGTCTTCAGCTCCCCACGAATGGGCTGAGGCTTCTTCTGTGAATGTGTCTCTCTGCAGCTCTCCCTGCTGTCTCTCTACTCCATCCATTCACAGCAAACTTTCCTTTTGGGAGTTTCCACATAGCATCTCTTCCCAGGGAATCCAAGTTGAATCAGCTGTGCTCAAACACATTTTCCCTCCCCCTTCATCCTCTCTGTTCACCGAGGTTGTCCTCAGGTAGTGTATCACCCTTGGGCAATTACAAAATGAGTAAATGATGTATTTGGCCCTCAAACAGTTCACAGTCTATTCAAGTAGAAGAATGTGTCTAAAAATAGAATCATCAAAGCTTTTGTAAGAAATGGCGGGCCCACCAGTAACCCTTTAAAAAGTGGGTCAGGTGCCTTTCTCAAAGTAGTCCGCACTCAATAATTACTCACATGTGGATATGAAGTTCTGCCTGCAGACTCAGTCAAGGGCGTCCCCGATGGGCTAGTTCAGCTTCACAAGTCCCACAGCACTTGATAAAGCCAACTTTCGTGTTTCAAAAGCCGGAGGCTCTTGGCTGTGAAGCTAGCTCTGTCAGCAGAGTGCCTTCCACAGGACCATGAGGACAGAGGAGCTGATTCCCCAGAACTCTGTACAAAGAAGCTAGATGTGTAATGTGCACCTGTAAACCCAATGCTGGGAAGGGAGAACAGAAAGCTACCCAGGGCTCCAAGTCAGGCAGTCTAGCTGAATCAGTGACTTCGAGGTCAGTGAGGGATCCTGTCTCTAAAAATATGATGGAGCAAGATTGAGTAAGACACCCTACATCAGTCTTACACACACACACACACACACACACACAAACGTGGGGGGAAATGCCTGAACCTGTCTTTCTGACCTATCCTGATTCCTTCCTTTTCCCCCCACACATGGGGATCTTATAAGTCCTTCCCACATCCTTTGTGCTTTATGGTCTCCAGCTCAGGTCTGTTCCCTAGAACTTGACCTGAAATTCATTCAGATTCTCAGGGAACTAGGTCACCCTCTAGCCAGCCAGGAGTGATGACCTCATTGGAGTTGACAAGTACGGCACAGATAATTCCCCGGCCCAAAGTAGTGTGGAAGCTGTTAGAACTTCATTCAGAAGTTAGTTGCAGAACGCACCAACAGAAAGAACCGCAAAGGTTCATGTTTTCGGTCACTGAAAAGAACAGGCAGACAGCATAGGATGGTGTGTTGGGTGACTGCTATTTAGGGATAAATCTTTGGGACAAAGACAAAAGCCCACAGTGGTGTGTCAGTGGAGTGCTGGGAACAGAGGCTTGGCGTCAGTGCTGTGGCAAGAGGGTGTGATTCTGGCAGGAAAAGGATGCAGGAAGCTGAGGAACAGGCCCAGACTGCAATCACAAGAACATTCTAGAGAACTTATAGTTGTCCAAGAATGGGCGGGTCACCATACCAAGGCCAGGGCATTTTGGGAAAAGCTTGGATTCTAAGACAGGAGACGGGACATTGAGATTAACAGACTAGAAAGTTTCCCCTGAACCATGGGACTCCCAGAAGTTACCACCCCTCAGAAGCTGGGACAAAGGACTCTGTCCCGTGGAGCAACAAATGCCCTCTGGAGCCCTCAGACTCCTTCTCTCTAGCTAATCCTAGCACAGTTCACCAGCGCAAACAGCTCTCGTGGAAAAGGAAAAATCCAGATTCCAAAATATTCCAGGACATGCTCAAGGGCACCAGCAGGATGCAGCGCAGGGTGCAGCGGATGTTGTGATGGATTAGAGAAAGTTTATCACACTGAGAGCGGGAGCTGACACCCTGCCTCAGAACCCTGGGATGACCCCAACAGGCTATATGGTGGCTCTCGGAACTACAGACGACACAGTGGCTCACACTACCAGGGAATGCTGGGATTGCCCATGCAGGTGGTAGAAACGGTGACCAAATGCTTCAAAGCGATCAAAACACCCAGGGGAGCATTGTCTACAAGGACGGGGACTGTGGAAGAGCTTCAGGGAGAGACAAACAACATCTACCCCTCTCTTCTAAGGTATGTGTGAAGAACCAAAGTAGGATTCCATCAAATGTTTGCCTGGGGACCAACAAGTTTATTATCCTTATGTGGGTGAGGGTTTGTTGGCAGGAATATGGGTCAACCCAACGCAGCTTCTGGGGTCCATCATCACCCACCATGGATGATGGCTTCCCTGTAGCTGCACAGGTCAAGATTCCTCCACCTAAATACTCTGGCCCACTCCCAACCCCTGAAACCATGTGCAATTGAGTGTGAACTGAGTATAGATGCCTGGGAGGGGTGGTAGATACTTGAGTAAGGGTCCAGTGGTCTCTCCTCCCCACCCCCCATTGGGGAATGCCAGTAGCCACAGGTCTGATCAAGACTGAGGTCTGCAAGCAGGCACAGCCGATCCAATGGACATGGCTGCCATTTGGCTTAAAGGACACCATTCTACAATAAAGAACACATATACCCCAATAAAGAGTGAGCTAGAAACATGGCCAAGGTGTCGATGAGAAGGAGTCCCAAGCTGTTTGTCTATCAGCCACAGTGAGCTGAGGGATGCTCTTCCAGAACCAGGCTTGATGATATCCATGAGCTGGGCCCATGACAATATGGCAGGTGGTCGAGCTTCACTACCACGAGCCCACTGGTCACAAGAGCAGGATTGCAGCACCCAACCAGAGTATGGACCCACAGTGAGTGATGGGGACTGGGAGACCTCATCCTTCAACCAGCAAGGGCTCTGATCCATCTCTGTAACTGAAAGACATAGTGTCGAAAGTTACAAGGCCTGGGAAACTTCTGCAAGAGCTCCAGTCTCGTGTACACACTCGGCGCCAAAGCAGTTTCATACCCAGAAACGGCCTGGCAACATGGCGCTCTAATTCGAGTGTGCTCTGTGTGGACCTTTCAGATGGCTCCCTGAGTATCACGTGACCAGCCCTTTAGGAGATTGCTCATTAGGAAGAGGCAAAGATAAAGGCTAGAGCAACGCGTTTGTAGTGATCTGCAAGTGAAACCTCCACCCTGAGTCTCCTCAAAAAACCCAAGAGTGAGATGACCCCAGAGGAGCTGCAGAAGCAGGAGGAGAGGGAGCACGGGTCCCCTCTCGGTGCTCACTCAGTCGGTCAAGAACAACGCACAAACGTTCATTAACTGTGGCAACAACAAGAAGCTGCTGGGCCAGGTCAAGGCCTTTGACAGGCACTGCAACCTGGGTGCTGGAAAATGTGAAGGAGATGTGGACTGAGGCCCCCAGGAGCAGCAGGGGCAAGAAGACGTCCAAGCCTGTCAACCGCTGCATCTCCAAGAAGTTCCTGCGTGGGGACTCAGTCATCGTGGTGCTGCAGAACCCGCTCATTGCTAGCAAGTAACGTGGAGGCCTTGTCCCTCTGAGAGCCTGCTCCCTGCCCTCCGGAGGCCTGCAGAACCTGCCCAAAGAGCTAGAAATAAAACCCTGTGCTTTGTTAAAAAAAAAAAAAAAAAGGAAGAGGCAAAGAACAAACATTCCAAGGAGTGTTGGAGAATAAAGTCAAGTAGCGCAGTCCTGGGGGACCTGGACAACGGACTCAGAGCCAGTAATCAATGAGGTTCAGCCCACATCAGTCTCTTGAGACCCCTCCCGGCTCTGCAGACCCTCTCTGTTGTCAGCCTAGTTCTGACTCAGTCACTGCCAAAGGAATGCTGGGAACTTTCCCATTCCTCGCTGGCTGCTGAGGCTCTGGGCCGGCACAGTCTTGTAGAGAGCCAAGCTTGTTATCAGGCCGTGCGCTGTCACTTCTCAGGTGGTGACGTGTCTGTGTGGATCCCTTCCTGGGGATAATGGCATAGATCACCCACACATTAATGACCAGGCATGGAGTGGTTGCTGGTGGGGGTGCATTAGTCCCCAGCAGACTCTGGCTGGTTTCTGTGAATATCCTCTAAGTGGTTACCCTGGAGACCTTCTTAATTAATCGAAATCCTTTGCACACAGCTGCAGTCTGTCACTGGCCGGGAGAAGCAGCCTTTTCTGAAGGTTGGCCCAAGGCTGTCCTCTATCCAGAGGACTTCCCTTTTTACATGGTTCCCTGATGGTATTGAAGAGCATCTGTGTGCCTTCAGGTGCCAGGCAGACCAGTCCTATGAGCCTAACCTCTTCTTGGAGGCTTTCTGTTCACTCCAAACCTAATAGGACCAAAATCAAATGCCCTCTTCCATCACAAGCATGGCTAGGTCTGTGTGGCACTCTTCTCATGACCTTACACACAGTTGGTTACAGAAAGCCAGAAGGCTAAGGGCTTCTTCTTAGCATACACCTGGAAGTTGTCTTGAACCCCTGACTCGGTCTTGCTTACCCCAAGTCATCTCTGGAACCTGTTTCATTAAATTATTTCTCCAATCCATCTACCACTTCCTCTGAGCCACTGTCATCTCAGAAGGCCTGGGAGGCAGCAAGCAATAGTGACTCAGTTGGTCTCTTACATCTCTACGTGGTCTGTCAGTTTATCTTCACTACCTCAGCAATCTCTTCAAAAGGCAATCTGGGTACTTCATCCCACTGAAGCCAGAGTGATCCTCCCACACTTAGCTTGAGCTGATCTGTGTGAGCCGTAGATCAAAGTTACCTCCAAGCCCAAGTAACACAAATACTATGTACCCATCCTGGATGCTCAGAACTGAGAAAGCCCAAGGAGAGGCTCACTCAGAAGAGGCTACAATACCCCTTTGCCCACGTGATTATTGAAGTGAATCGCAGCCACAGACACGAGATGGAGACAGCCCCGGGAGACAGCTTCCCTGTGACTTTAAAGGACCCTTAGTTTAAAACACCATCTTCCTCACACCTGGGTTCTGACTTGATCACCGTGGAGATGCTATGCTTGTGCTAAGCTTCCAGGTTTGAGGGGTTACTTGTTACATGCAAGGAATAACCAGTACATCATTGTTGTAGTTTGAAAGTAAAATGGCTCCCGAGTCTCACATGTCAGAACACATGGTCCTCAACTGGTGATGGCTCTGGGAAGGTCATAAAACCTTAAGCAGGTAGAGTCTTGGTAGAGGAGGTGGAGCCTTGGTATAGGAGGTGGAGCCTTGGTATAGGAGGTGGAGCCTTGGTATAGGAGGTGGAGCCTTGGTATAGGAGGTGGAGCCTTGGTATAGGAGGTGGAGCCTTGGTACAGGAGGTGGAGCCTTGGTAGAGTAGGTGGAGTCTTGGTAGAGGAGGTGGAGCCTTGGTAGAAGAAATGGGAATTAGGAGAGAGAAGAGTTGAGGGGGGAGGAGGAATGTGGACTGAGGAGGGAAGGAGAGGTGGCAACTGTTTGGAGTAAGAAGGCTGTCATTTGTCTTTTGATTCCTCCTGTCAACTACCCCTGGTTTGTGATTCCAACTACCTGTCCTCCGTGGGGAGGGGGGGGTGATGGGCAGTGATCAGAGGGAGCTGCTCTTCTCAAACCTGTGTCACATCTCTGCACAGAGGAGTGGCTGTTTTGGGAAGGCTAATGTCTTAGTCAGGATTTCTATTCATGCACAAACTTCATGACCACAAAGCAAGTTGGGGAGGAAATGTTTTATTCAGCTTACACTTCCCACATTGCTATTCATCACCAAAGGAAGTCAGGATTGGAGCTCAAGCAGGTCAGGAAGCAGGAGCTGATGCAGAGGCCATGGAGGGATGTTCCTTACTGGTTTGCTTCCCCCGGCTTGCTCAGCTTGCTTATAGAACCCAAGATTACCAGCCCAGGGATGGCACCACCCACCATGGGCCCTCCCACCCTTGATCACTAATTGAGAAAATGCCTTACAGCTGGATCTCATGGAGGCATTTCCCTAACTTGACAACTCCAGCCCGTATCAAGTTGACATACAAAACCAGCCAGGACAGTGGAGCAGTAGTGGTCCGAGAGATAAAGCACCCACTGCCCACATGCAGTGTCCTCTGGGCCAGCTGGACTTGGTAGAAGGCCTTTTCCCAGATGGACCTGACTCCAGAAACATCTTCGAAAGGGAGTGGCTGTGATTTCCAGCTAAAACCAAACTAAACCAACCAACCAAACAAGCAAACAAACCTACCAACACGGGGTCCGGGAAGATGGCTCAAAGTGCTTCTATCCACGCAAACCCGGTGACCTAAGTTCAGATCCCAGAACCCACGTCAAAGCTGGACACGTAAAAGTAGCACAAGTGTCCAAAAAAAATGCACAGGCCTCCATGGAGCTAGGAGGATTCCAGGAGCTCGAGGGTCAGCAAGCCTGGTCTACAAGCTCCACACGAATCTGTGACGCTCATGTGTTCCCACTCGCAAGCACACATACATATCACTTACACATCAAACACAGTTATCAAAAAGTCCTCACCAACACACACACACACACACACACACACACACGCTCGCGCGCGCGTGCGTTTTGTGTGTGTGTGTGTGTGTGTGTGTATGCACAGGTGTGTGCGTGGCTGTGCTACCTGTAATCAGCCATTCTCTCCACTCTGTATATTTATTCCCACCCTAGTATGATTTTTAAGATAAAACTCCAAGTCTCTGGTGACCTCAGGTGTCCTTTCTCTTCTTGGTATTCCAGGTAGGGTGACACAGCTGGGAGTTAAACTCCAGGCAAATTTCATCATTTAAAACCAGACACCAAGGCAACCGTCTGAGGGAAGCATATTAATATGCTCAGGGCATAGCAGGGAAGAAGGCTGGGCTGCCCCGGGGTCAAGAGTGTGGGCTTTGAGAGGGGCACCCGGCTGTTTCTGTGCCAATCTAGCACCTCAAGATTTTTCTTGGTTCTTCAAATCCTTGGCAGGCTGAGGAAGCAGGTCAGTGGGCTGAGCGCTCAAAGGCCTGACTGCAGTCTTCAGCGTGGTGCTGCCAGTCTGTAATCTCTGAACTTGGAAGGTGGAGGTCAAAGAGTCAGAAGTCCAAGGTCATCCTCGGGCTACACAGTGAATCTGAGCCTGGCTCTTAAAACAAAACAGGCAAACAAAATGGGGGTGAGCTGCCCAGAGGCTGCACTGGTTTTTTTTGTTTGGTTGGTTTTTTGTTTTTGTTTTTCCAGGATAATACTTGGATTGTGTATTTGTCTGTCTGAGGTTTTGCTCCAGAGAATGAGAGCGAGACTCTATACTTCCTGCCTGGATAGGAGGAGGGCTGCCCCTCTGTTTGCTCAGCCCACGAGGCAGGAGGGAAGATGGAATGAGGAACTAATTGAGCCTCCCCAGCCTGCTCCCATTTGGATGCATCTCCCCTGATGCTTGAAAGCATCTCCAAAGCCTCTTCTGTGGATGATTCTCAAGGACCCTCGCGAGGAGAGATGAATCCTTAGCTGTAATGGGAGTGGGCTCCGGTTCAGATTCATAACCGCTCTGCCTCCCACACTGGATGCTGAGTCCAGGCAGGGGTGCGGCTCTGATTTCTTCCAGTTAAGATCCTGGGAGCAGAACCGAACCAAGGAGGGTGAGGAAGGGAAGCATTAATTCCACACTGACCCAGCGGTTACAGCTGCTGGGCCCTGTGGCACATGCTTATAGCACCAACACCTGGCAGGGTGAAGCAGGAGGGCTGGGAGTTCAAAGCCAGCCAGTGCTACATGGTGGGTTTAAGACCATCCAGGCCTGGACAACGACACTGTCTCAAAACAAATAAGTGTGTTTGTTCCCTGAAACTTGGCCCGAGTTCAGAAGAGAGCCTCTGGTAGTTGTCGGGCACAGGGACACGGAGCACTGACAAGGTCTTCTTCGGAGATCTCTGTATTTCATTCCAGCTAATTCTAATTCAGTAATGAATAATTGATGATTCAATTTCATCTTAAGTAGCACGCGAGGCGGCAGAAGCTGTGTGTTTATAAAGGCGATTCGTTACGGAGAGGAAGGAGAAAGAACGACCGTCACGTGATCACAATGCCAGGATGGGCGTCTTCCCTTAGCGGTCCTGATGAAATGTTGGGAGAGCGGAAGAGCAGGCCGAGAGCCGCTTGTTAAAGAGCACACTCTTTAGCTGTGGATGGGAGACCTACTGGCCTCCCGCGTGTCCGTCATCCCACACAGTGCTCTCACTTTATCCCAGCTGTATTTCATGTTAATCCATGTACAGAACAGAGAAGGGCAATCTGGTTTTTTAACTCTCCCCTCACCCTCTAAGTGTCTGTGTACGTCCTAGGTCGGTGCGTGTGAAGATCCGGTTAAGCCTTTGCGATGTGTTAATGTGACAGACCCCGCCCGCCCCCATCCCCACCCCCCAGCTTCCACCAATCCAAAAGCTCGAGATGCCAGCGGGCAGCACCAGAGAGCACACGGAGCCCAGTGAGTTTTCCCTGATTTGCTATAACCAACCTACCCTATGTTTCTACTATTATATTTTTAAAACTGCCTTGACTTACAACTTTCTTTTGCTCTCTAGCTTCCTAACACTCTTTCCACCCTGGAACATGTTAGTTATTTGAGGTGACTAGAATCCCAGTTCCCAGACCATGTTCACTGTGATGACTAATCATGTTCCTGCCTTGGGTCCTTTGATGGTGGATGTGGTGGTTTGAATGGGTTTGGCCTATGCATGTGTTTGAATCCTTGGCCATACAGAGTAGCACTCTTAGGAGGTGTGGCCTTGTCAGAGGAAGTGTGTCACTGTGGGGGTGGGCTTTGAGGTCTCCTATGCTCAGGCTCCCCCCCAGTGCAGAAGAGAGCCTCCTCCTGGCTGCCTTCAGATCGGGATGTAGAACTTTCCGCTCCTCCTGCACCATGTCTGCCCAGACACTGCCTTGCTTCCCACCATGATGATAATGGACTGAACCTCTGAACCTGTAAGCCAGCCCCAATTAAAAGTTGTCCTTTATAAGAGTTGCCTTGGTCATGGTGTCTCTTCAGAGCAACGAAACCCTAACTATAGTAATGGATTATATTATCTGTAAACCAAAACAACCTTTACCTTCCCGGTTACTTTTGGTTGTGGTGTTTACCTCAGCCACAGAAAGCAAACCAGGACAGCCGTGCATATTCCGCTTGAGATTAACCTATCTCTTACTCTTCCTGAAGAGAGAGCCGTGTGTTTTGGGTCAGGAGCTATGTAGTGAGATAAGACAAACTGACCGGAGAGAAGGTCTCATACAGATTCACATTCAAACTCGTGACATTATTCTTGTACATTCCAAAGAGAACCAGGACAGACCCTCTGGGCTGGTGAACAAGCAAACCCAGCAGCAGTTAGGAGCTGCCAGACAAGCTTACTCAGACCAGGGCCCTTTGACGTGGGGATCTGCACCACTAGCTGGGCACCTGGACAGTCAGTCAACCTTGCTGTAAGGAGAAATGAATGGTAGGAACTGTATGCACTGTTGTGATTGTGTTTGTGTAGCTGCAGTATACAAACACCCTTGGGGCTCCTGGGCACATTCTGGGGCTGTGGCTTCTGGCATTTCAGAATTCCCTCAGCTACTCATCTTCCATCCCGGGATCCTTTGCTGGAGCTTTTGGAAACCTGATTGTCGTTTGCAAAGTGCATCTATGAAAGGGAGTGCAGCTAAGGTCTCACAAGTAGTGATAGGCAGCGAGGAAGAGCTGAGTCACCCGCAGCAGACAGTGTAGGCGCTGCTTCCATTATGTCTAAATTACCTTCTCCTTTACGTTGGATTTATTTATGGGTACATACATGGGCAGAGAATAGCTATTAGGGCTGTAAATTGCGACGGATACGGAGATTGATAGCCTTAAAAATAGTCCGCGAGGGAATTCAGGGTCTTGTTTAACCATCTCTGAAATGTGTCTCCTCCAGCATTCATGGGTGTTATAAAATTTATAAGCCTGTGATCACACTGCCTACATGGTTCACAGAGGCAGGACTGGAAGTTCACCTCAGAATTCCACGTCTGAAGGGAGCCTCTCTGTGACCTTCTGAGTGGGTGTCACCTTAACACGCTGTCATTGTCTGAAGATCATGGAAGCTAGACTCAGAGCTGGGACTCAAAGCATCAAAAACAGTATCATCTTCAAGAAGTAAGGTCTCGGAGGAAGAGGCGTCTGCTCACGTCCTTTGTACTGGCCAGAGGAGGGCAGGGAAGGCCCCAAGTGCCTCCTGAGGCGGAGCTGTTGCTTTCCCACAAGCAGGCAGGTTCTGCAGGTTGGCAGGAGCTTCTTGTCAAACTTCAGGGAACTTTACAATTCTGTTTTTATACGTAACCGCTATGAATCCAGCTGAGTGCACACCTGTGACTCTGGCGCTGAGGTTTTCAAGGCCAACTTTGGCTGCCTAACAAGTCAAAAGCCAGCCTGGGCCACATGCAAGCCTGTCTCAAAAACAAAATCAACAACTCAGTCGTGAAGTTGCATCGCACAATATATTTTAAGAACAGAGTTAATTCTTGATGAATATCCTGGTTGTGGGGCCATTACCAGGTAGGGCCTCGCTGGAAAAAGCAGGTCACTGAGGGAAGGCCTTTGAAAGTTCCCTCCAGCCTCTAATCCCAGACACTGAGTTCCAGTCCACCCCGATGTGAGGAGCCCATGTGCTCCCTCTGCCACGGCTTCCCTATCATGAATGACCGAGACCATGAATTAAACTAATCCTCTGTTAAATTGTTCTTGTCAAGAATTCTGGTCATGGTGACACAAAGATAAGAAACATGGAGTAAGGCAACCTTACCAACTTGAGTGTTCTCCTGCACTGTTTTGTTGAGCATGACTTTAAAAAGCCCTGTGTGTCCTTCATGCCTGTTTTCCTGTGTGGCCTTCATGTGTATTTTCCTGTGAGTCCTTCATGCATATTTTCCTGTGTGACTTTCATTCCCCTTTCCTTGTGTGGCCTTGATGTGTGTTTTCCAGTGTGGACTTCATGTGTGTTTTACTGGGTGGACTTCATGCACGTTTCCCTGTGTGGACTTCATGTGTGTTTTCCTGTGTGGCTTCATGCATGTTTTCCTGTGTGGACTTCATTTGAACTTTTCTGTGTAGCTTTCATGCCCCTTTCTCTGTGTGGACTTCATGTGTGTTTTCCTGTGTGGTTTCCATGCCCCTTTCCTTGTGTGACCTTCATGTGTGTTTTCCTGGGTGGCTTCCATGCCCCTTTCCTTGTGTGACTTTGTGTGCTTTCCTGTGTGGCCTTCATGCTCCTTTCCCTGTTTGTTTTTTTTTTTTTTTTTTTGTCCTTTGTGTTTGGGTGGAGGGGTCAGGAGTCCAGGAGGACTGAAGGTTTGCTGGAACTCTGTCAGATAGAACACCCATTCCCATGATATCCTTCTTACCTTCAGATTGGAGTCTGATTCTCATCAAAGCACGTTGCCCAAGAGTCTACCCAAGAAGTTAACAGGTGAATAAGCAATTTCTTCCTTTATTTTTCTGCCCAAAGGTAGAAATCAGAGCATCGCCAACTCCACTGTGAGCTGGAGCTGGTGTTTGGTGTAACAGGCCCTGTCCTCCCTAGCTGGGGTCATCTAATTAGGCGGTTGCTGGAGTTTGCTTGCTTAACTGCCTGTGGTGGGCATCATGAAACTGAAGCTATGGAACTCACTGGAGCAAATTTCCATGCAGTCTTAAGAATGAAACAGTCTTGATACCCACAGGGCTCTGTCTCCTGTGGACATGAGTGCCTAGGTTAAAATATGAAATATAACTGTCCTGTTTCTGTTCTCTGATGACCTAGGCCCGGCTGACCTACAGAACTCTCAGCTAACACTAATCCAAATTAGGCCTAAATTAGACCAGCAGTTCCCTTTCTGTTGGTCTGATGACCTGGAGTGCCCACTTTCCTCGCAGGCTTAATAACAAATATGAAATATCTAAATGGCTGCAGTCACATCAATTAAAGTGAAGATGGTTTGCCCATTTTGACCCAGAGTCTTTTTGTGTCTGATATACTTTCTTAATTAAAAAGTACACCATGATCAGAATTGCAGCATTAGGAGGTTTTGTATGTATGTGAGCATGCATGTGTGTGTGTGTGTGTGTGTGTGTGTGTGTGCCTGTATGCCTTTATGCCTGTGTGCAAAATAAAAAGGAGAGAAAGGGAGGCTGGGGGACAGCTCTTTGTAGTGTTTAATCTTACTGAGTCAAGCTTATTTTAAACATGATAAGCTACAGACAGAGGAAAGTCCTTTGGTGCTAAAGTTGAGCTTGGTGTCTGTCTCCAGGACTTTTGACGCAGCTGAGGGGAACCTGAAGATCAAGTCTTCTTTACAAGTGGATGCGATCCACTTTCTTCCTGTCCAGCCCCCTGCAGTGTGTGTTGCCGCCCAGAGAGCAAGCTCACACTATGACTTTGGCCAGAGGTCCTCTGTGTGAGAGCTCACTCCACACTCAGTGCCGTTAACAGTCAGTCCCTGGGAAATGTAGCCATCCCCCCTCAAAGCTGGTTCTTTCATTTGTGGAAACCATCTTTCCAGGATGTGTTTAGAGATGCTGGCTCCAGGAAGCTCTGTTTACATCATTTCTTAGGAAAGTTCCCCTGATCCTGTCTCCTTGAAGTGCGGCTTCGGCACCCGAGGCTATGTCACCTGCTGCTATGGTACCCACCCCTGCCATCCTTCACCACATGCAGCGGCAGAGTCGTCCTCCTTGTCTGCCATTCACAGCTCAATGTCTGTTCCTCCTGACTTAAACACAAGCTCACAGAGGGCAGGACAAGCCCTTGTTCTCACCTTGGATCCCTGGACCTCAAACAGGGGCTACACCTACTATGATAGATATTTGATTCACGAGAATATCCGTGAACTTTAGTGTGAACATGGGATCAAGCCAGCCTTGCCTGGACCATGCCCCAGGGAGGGAATTAGATTGTAAAATGTCCTGGCGTTCAGTTCACAGATGCTGTGGATCTGTGTGCTTCCCAGCCTGCCCATCTGGGGACCACAAATTCTGTCTGAAGATGTATTTTAGATGACAGCAGAATCTGCTCTGAGGTCCCCTGAGAAAATACGGGAGGAATGCTTCTTTTTTTCTTAATCTTTTATTTGTATATGCACACATGTACAGATGATGATATGTATGTGTGTGTTCATGATGATGAGTGACAAGCATGCAGTGGTTTGCGTGTATGAGTGCAGGTTTGTGTGCATGAGTGCAGGTGTTTGTGTTTGTGTGTGAGTGCAGGTGTTTGTGTGCATGAGTGCAGGTGTTTGTGTTTGTGTGTGAGTGCAGGTGTTTGTGTGCATGAGTGCAGGTGTTTGTGTGTGTGTGGATGCAGGTGTTCAGGTGACCCAGAGTGCATGTGATGGTTAGAGGACACCCTTGGGTGTCGGTCCTTGTTCTCTATTGTGTTGGGGCAGGGTGTTGGCTATTGTATGTGACAGGTAAGCCAGAGATTCTACTATCTCAGCATTCCAACTTGCCGTGAGTACAGGAATTACATGTGTGGGCTGCTGAGTCTGGCCTCATGTGAGTTCTGAGTATCAGAACTGAGATTGTCATCGCCACAGAGTATATACCCTACCCCCTTGAGCCATCTCCCCAGATCAGGATTCCTTCGTACCGCGGCTATTTGATCACTATCGGCATGTCAGGTGCTAGTTGCTTACCTGCACTGATAACTAGTCACAGTTTATCTCCATGGTCCCTAGACTCCATTTCCCCTCTGGTGACAGCTGTCCAGAAGGGCTCTCAGCAAGCACCATGCTGTTTTCAGGGTTCTGAGACTCAAAAGACAGACGAGGGTAGCTGAAAATAGTTTAGGGCCACCGTGGAATTGCTGGGAGTGAATCATGCTTCCTCCTCCAGCTGGCTGTGTGACCTTGGGCAAGCTCCTCACCCTCTCTCTCTCCTGACGCTTTCATCTACGTGAGGTAAGTTTCACTGGCACTCCCGCTGCTTAGGGATGGCAGAGTAAACGGATTAATACCATGCCATGCCAGTCAGCGGTCAGCACAGGGGAGCATGCCAGACACCCTCTGTGTCTCCCTTTGCTATCTCTTCCACCCAAAGGGAATTTGCTGTCTGGGGACAGATGACAGGCCGGAGCAGAGCACATGGAGCAGGTTTGAAAGACCTAGTGCGCTTCAGTGACTGGAATACCCTGGACTCGGGTTTCCAAAGGACTTTGCATGAGATTTAGGCTGGCACCCTGTAACACGAACAGCTATCTTTCTGAGTCCTGGTGACCACTGATTGTGTTGATTAAAACAGGACACAGATCAGCGATTCTGTGTCCAGACCCACGTTTACCATCACCTGACTGTTAACAGAAAGATTGCAGGATTCATAGAGACGTCCCAGGGCTTCTCACCAACACAGAGCCACACTTCAGAGCAGACTGAGCCTGTTGCTGGAAGTTTACAATAGTTTGTTTTATAAGTTGATACACAGACGCCTTGGTCAGCAGAAGGAAGCCACTGGAAGTCTTACATTCCTATTTATAGCCTTGCCTTCTTGGGATTGTCCTTTAACTCTCAAATCTAGCTTTCACCCTCTTGACCCACAAAGGACCAAGATGATAGCCCCTTGGCAGTAAACTACAACCTGTGTAAACCACTCTCCCCCTGCCTGAGACTGGGGGCCTCCATACCTATGTCCCTGCCCAGCTCCCCTTCCCTGGGTGGTACAGGACTCTGGTTCACGGGTGACTCCAATGTTCAGCTGTGACTGCAGCTGCCTTCCTCCCTGCTAGGTTCCATGCATGGCTGGTAGTCCATCAGGGTGGGGGCAGCTGCATCTTTGAAATTCCTTTCCATTTTGAGTCAGAAGAACCTGCATCTGTTGGCTCCCTGGGCAGAGTTAATGAGGAGCTTCGATAAGACTTTCATGATCCCTCCTGCTGGAGGAGGCATCTGAGGGCAGCCGGGTTACAGGAGACCATCTAGCCACTCCCGTGATATACGAATGTGTTTGTGATGGGACGTTCCTGGGGAGATGTGAGTGGCACCAGCTCATCCCAGATAGAGAGGACATCAACAAACAAAAGGGAAGTGCTCATCCAAGGAGTGAAAGGGAGGTTTTGTGGAGATTGTTTACAGGAACAAGACCACTCAAGGGCAGCCACACACTGACAGCAAGTCCCAGCCCAGTCAACTCTATTTCATACATAATAGTGACTGACATCTTTGGGAGAGGAGGGAACTTGTGTTTCCTATGCCTGGTAAATTCCTCCCATTCCTCCATGCAGGAGCATTGACAGACCATATCTCATGAGGGTCTTGTGTGGGTGATCACAGCTACTCTACTTCAAGATGGCAAGGGTCCTATCCAGCCTGGAGAGAGCATCTACATTATAATCATATAGTGTCATTATATTGCATAGGTACATACATATGCATGCAATACATATCATTATAACACACATGCGTTACACAATATGTATCACATGTGTAATATATGCATATATGTGTGCAATATATTATCATAATACACATGTGTTACACAACACGTATCACATGTAATATATGAATATGCATGCAATATATTATAATACATGTGTTATACAATATGTATTAAATCTGTAATATATGTGCATACATTACACACACATACATTTATTACACTTAT